>NC_084549.2:58145000-58275000 GCF_033978685.3 Nerophis lumbriciformis | reverse complement strand
ACCCCAATGAGTTGACTGATGAACATCATCACATCATTTATTCAGAAAATATAAATAACAACAAATTAACCGCAACATGTAAGAGTAAAAAAAAAACCCAACAACATTATGATTTGTACATTTGTGCTTGTTCTATTTTTAAACAAAGAAAACAATCTGAAGTTGTCTTTATTTTTAAGTTATCGTGCCAGTCCGGCCCACTTGGGAGTAGATTTTTCTCCATGTGGCCCCCCCCATCTAAAATGAGTTTGACACCAAAATATGCACTTTATTTCTCAACACTTCTTACAGTTTGATGCAGACGTATCTAGAATTCGCACGTTTCCCATGCAGGTAAAATGTGACAATTTTGTAATGCGATCAAAGGTGTCTGCTGTTCATACGTCTATGAAGTCGAATGACGTGTGATGATAGCCATAGAATTAACTGTCGTGGTTGCTCAGTACAATTTAACTGCGGTTGGGAGAGTGGCCGTACCAGCAACCTGAGGGTTCCTGGTTCAATCCCCACCTTCTACCAACCTCGTCACGTCCGTTGTGTCCTTGAGCAAGACACTTCACCCTTGCTCCTGATGGGTCGTGGTTAGGTGCCTTGCATGGCAGCTCCCGCCATCAGTGTGTGAATGTGTGTATGTGAATGGGTGAATGTGGAAATAATGTCAAAGCGCTTTGAGTACCTTGAAGGTAGAAAAGCGCTATACAAGTATAACCCATTTACCATTTAACTAACCCCGAGTCAATAAAATAGACCCCTTCTTTGTGACGAGACCTACCTCCCTGTCAGGGAGGTAGGTCTAAAATGGATATTGCAGCCTCCTGCCATAACGATATATATCACAATGTATTATTTGGTATCTATAAATGATAGTAGAACCATTTCATAATGGGTTACAAATAGAGATGTCTTTTAAATGCTTTAAAATGTAATATCGGAAATTATCGGTATCGTTTTTTTTAATTATCGTTAATGTTTTATTTATTTTTTTATTTTTTTATTTTTATTAAATCAACATAAAAAACACAAGATACACTTACAATTAGTGCACCAACCCAAAAAACCTCCCTCCCCATCCTACATTATATATCAATATATATCAATACAGTCTGCAAGGGATACAGTCCGTAAGCACACATGATTGTGCGTGCTGCTGGTCCACTAATAGTACTAACCTTTAACAGTTAATTTTACTCATTTTCATTAATTACTAGTTTCTATGTAACTGTTTTTATATTGTTTTACTTTCTTTTTTATTCAAGAAATTTTTTTAAATTTATTCATCTTATTTTTATTTTTTTATTTTTTTTTAAAGTACCTTATCTTCACCATACCTGATTGTCCAAATTAGGCATAATAATGTGTTAATTCCACGACCGTATATATCGGTATCGGTTGATATCGGTATCGTTAATTAAGAGTTGGACAATATCGGAATATCGGATATCGGCAAAAAAGCTATTATCGGACATCCCTAGTTACAAAGGCTCCAAATTTGGCTGCTGACGTATGCAGTAACATATCAATTGTCGTATTATTTTCTCAAAACTATTAATAATCTCCTTGTTAATTTACTGGTAATATCTGAGAACTTTCTGTTTTAACATGTTCTATCTACACTTCTGTTCAAATGTAATAATCACTTATTCTTCTGTTGTTTGTGGACTGTACATTAAGTTTGGGTGATACTACAAATGTGGGTACCCATCCAATACCAAGTAGTTACAGGGGCAGTATCGGTCAAACCAATGCTGATACTCAGAGGTGGGTAGTAACGCGCTACATTTACTCCGTTACATCTACTTGAGTAACTTTTGGGATAAATTGTACTTCTAAGAGTAGTTTTAATGCAACATACTTTTACTTTTACTTGAGTATATTTATAGAGAAGAAACGCTACTTTTACTCCGCTACTTTTATCTACATTCAGCTCGCTACTCGCTACTAATTTTTATCGATCTGTTAATGCACGCTTTGTTTGTTTTGGTCTGTCAGACAGACCTTCATAGTGCCTGCGTTTCAACAAATACAGTCACTGGTGACGTTCACTCCGTTCCACCAATCAGATGCAGTCACTGGTGACGTTGGACCAATCAAACAGAGCCAGGTGGTCACATGACCTGACTTAAACAAGTTGAAAAACGTATTCGGGTGTTACCATTTAGTGGTCAATCGTACGGAATATGTACTGTACTGTGCAATCTACTAATAAAAGTTTCAATCAATCAATCAATCAAAAGTGTGAAGGAAAAAAAGACCCTTTTTTTATTTCAACCGTACATCCCGTCAAAAGCCTAAAGACCGACTGCACAGTTCCTGTCTTCACAATAAAAGTGCCGCTCCATCGCGCCTGCGCTTTCAAAATAAGAGTCTCCGAAAGCCAGCGCAAACAAGCTAGCAAGCTAGCAAGCGACGGAGTTTGCCGCCAATGTATTTCTTGTAAAGTGTATAAAAACGAATATGGAAGCTGGACAAATAAGAAGCCAAAAACTAACCACTTTCATGTGGTATTAGACAGAAAGGAGGAACTTTTTTTCTCCTCCATTTGAAAACGTGGACGTTATCATCACTACTGTCTGATTCCAATCAATGCAAGTCATCAGAATCAGGTAATACACCAACTTATATTCTTGTCTTCATGAAAGAAAATAATCTATATGTGTTAAACATGCATGTATATTCATTAAAACACCTTTAACATGTAAACCAAAACGGCAAAATAAATAAATATAAATTATATACTGTATATATCAATGTATGTATATATATATATGTGTGTATATATATATATATATATATATATACACACACACACACACACATATATATATATATATGTGTATATATATATGTGTGTGTGTGTGTGTATATATATATATATATATATATATATATATATATATATATATGTGTGTGTGTGTGTGTGTGTGTGTGTGTGTGTGTGTGTGTATGTTACTCATCAGTTACTCAGTACTTGAGTAGTTTTTTCACAACATACTTTTTACTTTTACTCAAGTAAATATTTGGGTGACTACTCCTTACTTTTACTTGAGTAATACATTTCTAAAGTAACAGTACTCTTACTTGAGTACAATTTCTGGCTACTCTACCCACCTCTGCTGATACTTCAAATTTTCAAAATCATTGAATGACGAAATTTTTGATCACGATTATAATCAAACCCCGTACATCACATCCTGTTTACTTCCAGTACACACGGGTGTGGCCATTTCCAAGAGCTTCGATGTACGCCTGAAGTTCGGGAGATTTTCGGGAGATAATTTGTCCCGGGAGGTTTTCGAGAGAGGCGCTGAATTTCGGAAGTCTCCCGGAAAATCCGGGAGGGTTGGCAAGTATGTCACAATTGACAATAATTATAGCAACGGCCCTTAAGCATAAAAGTTGTGTGATAATATATACATAATTATTCTAACATGTATGTCCCCGCATCCCGGTGGGGTGTTGCAGACATGGTGTCAGTGTAAAGCAGGCGTGGCCGACACACAATACTGGCGTGTTGGGTTGCTGACTTGGCCTGAGCTGCACTCTGCAGCGTTCAAATCACGGACGACACGCACGTGGACGTGCTTGCACAGCCTGCATCCATACTTAAAAAAAACCTCCGATTTTCCTGGGAGAGTCACGAATTTCAGTGCCCCCCTTTGAAAATCTCACAAATTTCTTCCAATTTCTAATATTGCTACCAACGTTCCCTCTAAGGCAGGGGTGTCAAACTCGTTTTCATTGAGGGCCACATAACAGTTGTGGTTGCCCTCAGAGGGCCGCTTTAACAATAAGTAATAAATGAATATACATGTGTATATATATATAATACATATATAATTACATATATATTTACAATATATTTTTTTACATAAGCTGCAAAAAAAAAAAAAAAAAATATTTTATTTTAAAAACTGGCAGCTCAGTCACCAGAATTTTACAGTAAAAGCAGTGGTTTTTTTTAAATTTTTTTACAGCAAACACATTTTTTTAAATAAATGGAATGGAATGGAGAAACTATACCACTGTTTTTAGCGGTAAAATTCAAGCAACAGAGTTGCGAGTTTTTGTTTTTACCGTCAAATCTTGTTGTTTTAATGTTTAATGTTTTAGTGTCTTATTGTATATGAAAAAAACAGTACCAAAGTAGATTTTCCGGTAAAAAACTCAGTCGGCGGAATTTAACCGTAAAATCTATGTCAATTTCGCAGTCTACAATTTGATTGATAATTTGTTTTGAAATCACAAGTCAAGCAGATATTTCAGTACAGTATTTATCTTTATTTGAACAAAATATATTTATGGAATACATGATAACATAACTGCGATGAGGTGGCGACTTGTCCAGGGTGTACCCCGCCTTCCGCCCGAATGTAGCTGAGATAGGCTCCAGCGCCCCCCCGCGACCCCGAAGGGAATAAGCGGTAGAAAATGGATGGATGGATGGATGATAACATAATATTTTGATAATATTGAATTTTAAAAGATATATTTAGTAAGAAAAGATTAAGCATTTTATTAACGCATATTATTTCCAGGCTTTCGCGGGCCAAATAAAATAATGCGGCGGGCCAGATTTGGCCCCCGGGCCTTGAATTTGACACCTGTGCTCTAAGGTGTCTGTGCAATTGTGCTCTGACCACAGCAAATCCTGCATGCCGTGCACAAAATCAAACCCAATCTGAACTGTAAACAAAATAAACACATTACAATTTATTCTGTAGGATTATACAATGGCATGGTTAAAATAGTGCCACCTTTGCTTCAAACTTAGCTTAACATTTAGACCGACAGGTAATAAAATAAACTAGCTCCTCTGTACGCACACAGCTGTTTGGCTTGATGCCAAATATTAGCAGTGTCTAAACCCCCCACATGACGTGAACTAATGAGAGAAATGACTGAATTTTGTAACAAATTGCCACAATTTGTGTTTTATCTTTAAGAATGTGTTTTACCTGCTGCATGTCTTATGTGTGCACTTTTAGCCGTAGTATTGTTTTAGCATTTACTGACGATTTTATTTTTCTTAAAGCACAGACCAAGAGTGGCAACCATAAATCATAAAACACAATGGCAATAAAGCTTTCAATTTTATTCTAACCTAATGCTAGATTATGGCAGGCAAAATGTACAAAACCCAAGACCAGTGAAGTAAATAAAAACAGAATACAATGATTTGCAAATCGTTTTCAACCTATATTCAATTGAATAGACTGCAAAGACAAGATATTTAACGTTCGAACTGGTAAACGTTGTTATTTTTTGCAAATATTAGCTCATTTAGAATTTGATGCCTGCAAAATGTTTGAAAAAAGCTGGCACAAGTGGCAAAAAAGACTGATAAAGTTGAGCAATGCTCATCAAACACTTATTTGGAACACCCCACAGGTGGACAGGCTAACTGGGAACAGGTGGGTGCCATGATTTAGTATAAAAACAGCTTCCCAAAAAATGCTCAGTCATTCACAAACAAAGATGGGGCGAGGGTCACCACTTTGTGAACAAATGCCTGAGCAAATTGTCGAACAATTTAAGAACAACATTTCTCAATGAGCTATGGCAAGGAATTTAGGGATTTCACCATCTACGGTCTGTAATATCATCAAAAGGTTCAGAGAATCTGGAGAAATCACTGCATGTAAGCAGCAAGACCCGTGACCTTGGATCCCTCAGGCGGTACTGCATCAAAAAGCCACGTCAGTGTTTAAAGGATATCACCACATGGGCTCAGGAACACTTCAGAAAACCACTGTCAGTAACTACATTTCGTCGCTACATCTGTAAGTGCAAGTTAAAACTCTACTATGCAGAGCGAAAGCCATTTATCAACAACACCCAGAAACGCCACCGGCTTCGCTGGGCCCGAGCTCATGTAAGGTGGACTGATGCAAAGTGTAAAAGTGTTCTGTGGCCCAATGTGTTTAATGCCTTTTTAATGTTTATTTTTAACTTCTAAAATTGTTATTTATGTGCTATAAGAACCATATGATTTTTTGTTAAAATTAAGTCTTTTTCTTTTTTTTTGTGGTTCCCCTTTATTTTGAAAAGTATCAAAATACATTTTGATACCAGTACTGCTCCCACAATATTGGTATCGGGACAACCCTAATTTATAGAAATGCTGTTACTAGATTACAGAAATGCTAACAAAAAATATATATATTTTACAGACAGAAAGTTACAGGAATGTACACTTTGTCCCATGCTTACATCTCATTGTGCAACATGTGAATGTTTTAGGGATAGAGACATACAATACTAGTAACTAGAGATGTCCGATAATATCGGACTGCCGATATTATCGGCCGATAAATGCTTTAAAATGTAATATCGGAAATTATCGGTGTCGGTTTCAAAAAGTAACATTTTTGACTTTTTAAAACGTCGCTGTACGGAGTGGTACACGAACGTAGGGAGAAGTACAGAGCAATTGTGTCTCCCAGTCATACTTGCCAATTTTCCCGGGAGACTCCCGAATTTCAGTGCCCCTCCCGAAAATCTCCCGGGGCAACCATTCTCCCAAATTTCTCCCGATTTCCACCCAGACAACAATATTGGGGGCGTGCCTTAAAGACACTGCCTTTGCTTGCCCGCCCAATCACATAATATCTACGGCTTTTCACACACACAAGTGAATGCAATGCGTACTTGGTCAAAAGCCATACAGGTCACACTAAGGGTGGCCGTATAAACAACTTTAACACTGTTACAAATATGCGCCACACTGTGAACCCACACCAAACAAGAATGACAACCACATTTCGGGAGAACATCCGCACCGTAACACAACATAAACACAACAGAACAAATACCCAGAACCCCTTGCAGCACTAACTTTTCCGGGACGCTACAATATACACCCCCTACAAACCCTGCACACTTCAACCTCCTCATGCTCTCTCAGGGAGAGCATGTCCCAAATTCCAAGCTGCTGTTTTGAGGCATGTTAAAAAAAATAATGCACTTTGTGACTTCAATAATAAAACATGGCATTTTTTTTCCATAACTTGAGTTGATTTATTTTGGAAAACCTTGTTACATTGTTTAATGCATCCAGCGGGGCATCACAACAAAATTAGGCATAATAATGTGTTAATGCCACGACTGTATATATCGGTATCGGTTGATATCGGAATCGGTAATTAAGAGTTGGACAATATCGGAATATCGGCAAAAAAGCCATTATCGGACATCTCTACTAGTAACTCATGAAAAACACGTTTTTTAATTTTTTTTTTATTGTAAGTGGATCAAATCATTTATATTAGAAAACAATCTCTATTCGATTATACAAATAATAGGACAGGTGCACGTCTGATGTTGCTCTCATGTGCTCCTTTGAATGCAGGTTTTTTTTTGCAAATTCAATCAATCAATCAATGTTTATTTATATAGCCCTAAATCACAAGTGTCTCAAAGGGCTGCACAAGCCACAACGACATCCTTGGTATAGCCCACATAAGGGCAAGGAAAAACTCACCCCAGTGGGACGTCGATGTGAATGACTATGAGAAACCTTGGAGAGGACCGCATATGTGGGTAACCCCCCCCCTCTAGGGAGACCGAATGCAATGGATGTCGAGTGGGTCTAACATAATATTGTGAGAGTCCAGTCCATAGTGGATCCAGCATAACAGTAAGAGTCCAGTCCACAGTGGGGTCAGCAGGAAACCATCCCGAGCGGAGACGGGTCAGCAGCGCAGAGATGTTCCCAACCGATATACAGGCGAGCGATCCACCCCGGGTCCCGACCCCGGACAGCCAGCACCCCATCCATGGCCACCGGATCTGTGTGTCTCCCCTTCCACAAGGGATAGGGGGGAGCAGAGGAGAAAAGAAAAGAAACGGCAGATCAACTGGTCTAAAAAAGGGAGGCTATTCAAAGGCTAGAGTATACAAATGAGTTTTGAGATGGGACTTAAATGTTTCTACTGAGGTAGCATCTCTAACTGTTACCGGGAGGGCATTCCATAGTGCTGGAGCCCGAATAGAAAACGCTCTATAGCCCGCAGACTTTTTTTGGGCTCTGGGAATCACTAATAAGCCGGAGTTCTTTGAACGCAGATTTCTTGCCGGGACATATGGTACAATACAATCGGTAAGATAGTCTGGAGCTAGACCGTGTAGTATTTTATACGTAAGTAGTAAAACCTTAAAGTCGCATCTTAAGTGCACAGGAAGCCAGTGCAGGTGAGCCAGTATAGGCGTAATATGATCAAACTTTCTTGTTCTTGTCAAAAGTCTAGCAGCCGCATTTTGTACCAATTGTAATCTTTTAATGCTAGACATAGGGAGACCCGAAAATAATACGTTACAGTAATCGAAACGAGACGTAACGAACGCATGAATAATGATCTCAGCGTCGCTAGTGGACAAAATGGAACGAATTTTAGCGATATTACGGAGATGAAAGAAGGCCGTTTTAGTAACACTCTTAATGTGTGACTCAAAGGAGAGAGTTGGGTCGAAGATAATACCCAGATTCTTTACTGAGTCGCTTTGTGTAATTGTTTGGTTGTCAAATGTTAAGGTGGTATTATCAAATAAATGTCGGTGTTTAGCAGGACCGATAATCAGCATTTCCGTTTTCTTAGTGTTGAGTTGCAAGAAGTTAGCGGACATCCATTGTTTAATTTCATTAAGACACGCCTCCAGCTGACTACAATCCGGCGTGTTGGTCAGCTTTAGGGGCATGTAGAGTTGGGTGTCATCAGCATAGCAATGAAAGCTAACACCGTATTTGCGTATGATGTCGCCTAGCGGCAATACTAAAGAGTGCAGGGCCAAGAACCGAACCTTGGGGGACTCCGCACGTTACCTTAACATAGTCCGAGGTCACATTGTTATGGGAGACGCACTGCATCCTGTCAGTAAGATAAGAGTTAAACCACGACAAGGCTAAGTCTGACATACCAATACGTGTTTTGATACGCTCTAATAAAATGTTATGATCGACGGTATCGAAAGCAGCGCTAAGATCAAGAAGCAGCAACATAGATGACGCATCAGAATCCATCGTTAGCAGTAGATCATTAGTCATTTTTGCGAGGGCTGTCTCCGTAGAGTGATTTGCCCTGAAACCGGATTGAAAAGGTTCACAGAGATTGTTAGACATTAAGTGTTCATTTAGCTGCTGTGCGACAATTTTTTCGAGGATTTTCGAGATAAACGGAAGGTGGGACACCGGCCGGTAGTTTACCATGAGGTCAGGATCGAGGTTAGGTCTTTTGAGCAAAGGATGAATAACCGCTTTTTTGAATGCTAGTGGAACAGTGCCAGAGGAAAGTGATAAGTTTATAATATTTAGCACTGATGGACCTAATAATACAAAAAGCTCCTTAATAAGTTTCCCAGGAAATGGGTCAAGTAAACATGTTGTTTGTTTTGTCCCCTTAACACATCTTAATAATTCCTCTAATGTTATTTCATCAAAGAGAGAGAAACTATTTTGGAGGGCGGTATCCTTCGTAGATACAGTCGTATCTGTGTTAATAGAACCCAGTTGTAGCTGCGATGCATTGTCTTTAATCTCCTTTCTAATGAGTTCAATTTTCTTATTAAAGAAATTCATAAAATCATCTGCTGAGTGGGTGGAGCTACTGGGAGGAGTCCCTTGTTGGGTTAGCGATGCTACTGTACTAAACAAAAATTTCGGATCATTTTTGTTGAGGTGGATGAGATTTGAGTAATATTTAGCTTTAGCTAGGGTAAGCATGTGTTTATAAGTTATTAAACTATCACTCCATGCTTGATGGAAAACCTCAAGTTTAGTAGCGCGCCATTTGCGTTCCAGCTTTCTACATGATAATTTATGGGCTCTAGTTTCTTCTGTAAACCATGGGGTGCGCCTTTTAGGGGCTCTTTTAAGCTTTAGCGGTGCTATACTATCAATGGTGTCGCGCAGGGCGTCGTTAAAGTTGTTAGTGAGGTTATCAATAGAGCCGACATAATTTGGGAATGGTGCCATTACCGAAGGCAGTAGGCCAGCAAGAGTCATCGTTGTGGCAGCATTAATGTTGCGGCTGCTATAGTAGTTATTATTATTAGTTTGTTGACAATGAGTCAGAACTTCGAATTTTATAAGGTAATGATCGGACATTACTTTAGTATACGGGAGTATCGTAACTTTGGAGGTGGTGACACCCCTGACCAGCACTAGATCTATCGTATTTCCGTTGCGATGCGTAGGTTCATTTATTATTATTATTATTATATATTAAATTATTATTATTATATATTAAATTAGAGGGAACAATTTTGAATATCTCCCTAATTCTGAGGAAGTATGCCTCCATTGCCATCAGCAAGTGATAATTAGCTGGCCAAGCGGTGGTCCAAAAGGAGAAGCGCGTGACCCCTGACAGATGTATTTACTGTTGAACTACATGTTTTTTTCA
Organism: Nerophis lumbriciformis; assembly: GCF_033978685.3. NCBI lineage: Eukaryota > Metazoa > Chordata > Actinopteri > Syngnathiformes > Syngnathidae > Nerophis > Nerophis lumbriciformis. The sequence goes on along the minus strand of NC_084549.2, from coordinate 58,264,603 downwards.
TGTGCAACAGGCCCATAATGTGACATAACTGCCTTGTTGCAGTTGCTTATCCTCCCAAATTTCCTGTGCATCTGTTTGCGCTTTAAACATCCACGCAGCCTCACATTTCAGGATGTGATCTGTTGTAAAATTGTAATTAAATGTTTACAAGAGGCCACCGATTAAGTTAAAAGCTAGTATTTTCTCCCCCGCCCCTCCTTCTAAATCTAATTCATTTGAGTGGATTATTTTCATCAGCCTTAAAACCCTCACCGCGTGTAAAGAAATATAGCGGCAGAAGGTTTGGCGAAGGGCAGATTGGCTTAGATTAGAGGCAAGTCTTTCACAAAGGAGTCAAGGTGCGTAATTCTATCCAGTGCCCGCTCTCAGCTTCACTTTAAGTAAAGAACGCTGCCAGCCCCCCAAAAAAACAGAAAAAAAAAAAAACCCTAGCTCACCGCCACCCGTAAGCGAATACATAAAACCCCTTAAGCCTCTTTCAAACAAATTTGCTGGAATCAAAGTGGCACTTATGAATAATTGTGTTTTTCGGGTTGGAATAATAAGGAAAACAACAATTAACACGGCGCGCCTGGCGCTCTCTTTTTTCAACCCTTCGCCTTTCCCTTCGTGTTGGCCCGTGTGCCCCGATAGCTCGGGAAGTATCTGTTTACTTAGTGATTACAGACAATTTGAGTGTCGCGGGCTCGTAAATTCAAACCATTCACTCCAGCAGATTGGCCCGGACAACATCATCAAGCCACAATGTGCCGCACACACACACACACACACACACACACACACACACACACACACACACACACACACACACACACACACACACACACACACACACACACTTCTTGTATTTGTTACTTTCTTGAGACCTCTGAATAATGCCTACCTCTGTAGGACCACCCTTTCTAGATATATAAAGATTTGTATTGACAACAATTAACAATATATACATACTATGCAAATATCAAAAAGCTTGTTGTGAAAAATGTGTTGGAATTTCACAAGAAAAAGGTCACAATTTCACAAGAAAAACTTAGCAGTGCTATAATAAAAGTCATAATTTTACCCAACACAAGTCAAAATTTTACAAGAAAAACTGAAAATGTGTGCAATATTATAATAAAAGTTGGAATTTTACAATAAAAGCTTAACATTTTGGCAATTTTATGAAAAAAAAAATCTTAATTTTACTTGACAAAAGTCACAATTTTCTTAAAAAACATTTTTTTTTGCAATATTGTAATAATAATCGAAATTTTACTTGGCAAAATTATGACAAAAGTCACAATTTTACTCCAAAAATGTCACTGTTTTACAAGAACAAAAAAAAAATGGCAATGTTGTGATAAAAGTCAGAATTTTATATGACAAATGTCACCATTTTGCATTAAAAAGTTATAATTTTACATAAAAAAAGTTATAATTTTACATAAAAAAAGTGATAATTTTAGGAGGAAATATTGCAATATTACAGAAACAGAAAGAATATGAGAAATTGTTCCCAATTTTAATAGGAAAAAAGTCGAGTTATTTTTATTTTTTTTAATTTATTTTTTGGTAATTGGTTTTAAATCTTTATTATTTACTTCAAGTTATTACAGTATGTCTCTATATACAGTACATATTTATTTTATTTTTGTAATTAATTTTGGCCAAAAGGGGTGCATTGCAATTTCTTACACACACTTGTTATTTCATATGTTGACCAGAGGGAGAGCACTTTTAAAACTGACACAGTCAATTTGAAAAATCCCTCCTTTTGGGACCACCCTAATTTTGATGGATTTCCCCACCAGGGGTGCAAATGAGACATTCTCTATTAGATGCAATGGTTTTCCCGTATTGGGACCATGATTTATGTCCTGACTTGTTCACCGGTCCTCATATGGAAGGTACTTTTCCTTGTCGATGTCTCAGGAAGGGTAGAAATACAAGAACACACACACACACACACACACACACACACACACACACACACACACACACACACACACACACACACACACACACACACACACACACACACACACACACACACACTTTCTTGCATTTATTACTTTCTTGAGACCTCTGAATAATGCCTACCTCTTTAGGACCACCTTTTCTAGATATATAAAGATTTGTATTGAAAAAAATTAATAATATATACATACTTTGCAAATACAAAAAAGCTTGTTGTGAAAAATTTGTTGGAATTTCACAAGAAAAAGGTCACAATTTCACAAGAAAAACTTAGAATTGTTGCAGTTTTATAATAAAAGTTGTAATTTTACTTAACACAAGTCAAAATTTTACAAGAAAAACTGAGAATTTGTACAATATTATAATAAAAGTTGGAATTTTACAAGAAAAGCTTAACATTTTGGCAATTTTATGAAAAAAATCGGAATTTTACTCCACAAAATTATGACAAAAGTCACAATGTTACTCCAAAAATGTCACTGTTTTACAAGAATAACAACAAAAATGGCTATATTGTGATACAAGTCAGAATTTTATATGACAAATGTCACCATTTCCCATTAAAAAGTAATAATTTTACATAAAAAAGTAATAATTTTACATAAAAAAGTAATACATTTACATAAAAAAGTAATAATTTTAGGAGGAAATATTGCAATATTACAGAAACAGAAAGAATATGAAAAATTGTTCCCAAATTTAATAGGAACAAAGTTTAGTTATTTTTATTTGATTTTTTTGGTAATTGGTTTTAAATGTCTCCATATACAGTACAAATTTATTTTATTTTTTTAATTAATTTTGGCCAAAAGGGGTGCATTGCAACTTCTTACACACACTTGTTATTTCATATGTTGACCAGAAGGAGCGCACTTTTAAAACTGACACAGTCAATTTGAAAAATCCCTCCTTTTTGGGACCACCCTAATTTTGATAGATTTCACCACCAGGGGTGCAAATGAGACATTCTCTATTAGATGCAATGGTTTTCTGTATTGGGACCATGATTTATGTCCTGACTTGTTCACCGGTCCTCATATGGAAGGTACTTTTCCGTGTCGATGTCTCAAGAAGAGTAGAAATACAAGAACACACGCACGCACACACACACACACACACACACACACACACACACACACACACACACACACACACACACACACACACACACTTCTTGTATTTGTTACTTTCTTGAGACCTCTGAATAATGCCTACCTCTGTAGGACCACCCTTTCTAGATATATAAAGATTTGTATTGACAACAATTAACAATATATACATACTATGCAAATATCAAAAAGCTTGTTGTGAAAAATGTGTTGGAATTTCACAAGAAAAAGGTCACAATTTCACAAGAAAAACTTAGCAGTGCTATAATAAAAGTCATAATTTTACCCAACACAAGTCAAAATTTTACAAGAAAAACTGAAAATGTGTGCAATATTATAATAAAAGTTGGAATTTTACAAGAAAAGCTTAACATTTTGGCAATTTTATGAAAAAAATCGTAATTTTACTCGACAAAAGTCACAATTTTATTTAAAAAAAATATTTTTTTGGAATATTGTAATAATAATTGGAATTTTACTTGGCAAAATTATGACAAAAGTCACAATTTTACTCCAAAAATGTCACTGTTTTACAAGAGCAACAAAAAAAATGGCAATATTGTGATAAAAGTCAGAATTTTATATGACAAATGTCACCATTTTGCATTAAAAAGTTATAATTTTACATAGAAAAAGTTATAATTTTACATAAAAAAGTTATAATTTTGGGAGGAAATATTGCAATATTACAGAAACAGAAAGAATATGAGAAATTGTTCCCAATTTTAATAGGAAAAAAGTCGAGTTTTTATTTTTTTTTATTTTTTATTTTTTTTTGGTAATTGGTTTTAAATCTTCATTATTTACTTTAAGTTATTACAGTATGTGTCTGTATACAGTACATATTTATTTTATCTTTTTTTATTAATTTTGGCCAAAGGGGGTGCATTGCAATCTCTTACACAAATTTGTTATTTCATATGTTGACCAGAGGGGGAGCACTTTTAAAACCGACACACTGTCAATTTGAAAAATCCCTCCTTTTTGGGACCACCCTAATTTTGATAGATTTCACCACCAGGGGTGCAAATGAGACATTCTCTATTAGATGCAATGGTTTTCTGTATTGGGATCATGATTTATGTCCTGACTTGTTCACCGGTCCTCATATGGAAGGTACTTTTCCGTGTCGATGTCTCAAGAAGAGTAGAAATACACACACACACACACACACACACACACACACACACACACACACACACACACACACACACACACACACACACACACACACACATACACGTACACACTCACACACACACTCTTGTATTTGTTACTTTCTTGAGACCTCCGAATAATGCCTACCTCTTTAGGACCACCCTTTCTAGATATATAAAGATTTGTATTTACAACAATTAACAATATATACATAATATGCAAATATCAAAAAGCCTATTGTGAAAAATGTGTTGGAATTTCACAAGAAAAAGGTCACAATGTCACAAGAAAAACTTAGAATTGTTGCAGTTTTATAATAAAAGTCGTAATTTTACGCAACACAAGTCAAAATTTTACAAGAAAAACTGAGAATTTGTGCAATATTTTAATAAAAGTTGGAATTTTACAAGAAAAGCTTAACATTTTGGCAATTTTATGAAAAAAATCGTAATTTTACTTGACAAAAGTCAAAATTGTATTTAAATTTTTTTATTTTTTTTTGCAATATTGCAATAATAATCGGAATTTTACTTGGCAAAATTATGACAAAAGTCACAATTTTACTCCAAAAATGTCACTGTTTTACAAGAACAACAAAAAAATGGCAATGTTGTGATAAAAGTCAGAATTTTATATGACAAATGTCACCATTTTGCATTAAAAAGTTATAACTTTAGGAGGAAATATTGCAATATTACAGAAACAGAAAGAATATGAGTAGTTGTTCCCAATTTTAATAGGAAAAAAGTTGAGTTTTTATTATTTTTATTATTTTTGGTAATTGGTTTTAAATCTTCATCATTTACTTTAAGTTACCGTATTACAGTATGTCTCTATACACAGTACATATTTATTTTATTTTTTTACTTAATTTTGGCCAATGCGGGTGCATTGCAATTTCTTACACACACTTGTTATTTCATATGTTGACCAGAGGGGGACACAAAGAAAAAGGTCACAATTTCACAAGAAAAACTTAGAATTATTGCAGTATTATAATAAAAGTCGTAAATTTACCCAACACAAGTCAACATTTTACAAGAAAAACTGAGAATTTGTGCAATATTATACTAAATGTTGGAATTTTACAAGAAAAGCTTAACATTTTGGCAAATTTTTGGAATTTTTTTTTTAATTTTACTCGACAAAAGTCACAATTTTATAAAATTTTTTTTTTTTTTTTTTGCAATATTGTAATAATAATCGGAATTTTACTTGGCAAAATTATGACAAAAGTCACAATTTTACTCCAAAAATGTCACTGTTTTACAAGAACAACAAAAAAAAAAGGCAATATTGTGATAAAAATCAGAATTTTATATGACAAATGTCACCATTTTGCATTAAAAAGTTATAATTTTACATAAAAAAAGTTATAATTTTACATAAAAAAAGTGATAATTTTAGGAGGAAATATTGCAATATTACAGAAACAGAAAGAATATGAGAAATTGTTCCCAATTTTAATAGGAAAAAAGTCGAGTTATTTTTATTTTTTTTAATTTATTTTTTGGTAATTGGTTTTAAATCTTTATTGTTTACTTCAAGTTATTACAGTATGTCTCTATATACAGTACATATTTATTTTATTTTTGTAATTAATTTTGGCCAAAAGGGGTGCATTGCAATTTCTTACACACACTTGTTATTTCATATGTTGACCAGAGGGAGAGCACTTTTAAAACTGACACAGTCAATTTGAAAAATCCCTCCTTTTGGGACCACCCTAATTTTGATGGATTTCCCCACCAGGGGTGCAAATGAGACATTCTCTATTAGATGCAATGGTTTTCCCGTATTGGGACCATGATTTATGTCCTGACTTGTTCACCGGTCCTCATATGGAAGGTACTTTTCCTTGTCGATGTCTCAAGAAGGGTAGAAATACAAGAACACACACACACACACACACACACACACACACACACACACACACACACACACACACACACACACACACACACACACACTTTCTTGCATTTATTACTTTCTTGAGACCTCTGAATAATGCCTACCTCTTTAGGACCACCTTTTCTAGATATATAAAGATGTGTATTGAAAAAAATTAATAATATATACATACTTTGCAAATACAAAAAAGCTTGTTGTGAAAAATTTGTTGGAATTTCACAAGAAAAAGGTCACAATTTCACAAGAAAAACTTAGAATTGTTGCAGTTTTATAATAAAAGTCGTAATTTTACTCAACACAAGTCAAAATTTTACAAGAAAAACTGAGAATTTGTGCAATATTATAATAAAAGTTGGAATTTTACAAGAAAAGCTTAACATTTTGGCAATTTTATGAAAAAAATCGGAATTTTACTCCACAAAATTATGACAAAAGTCACAATTTTACTCCAAAAATGTCACTGTTTTACAAGAATAACAACAAAAATGGCTATATTGTGATACAAGTCAGAATTTTATATGACAAATGTCACCATTTCCCATTAAAAAGTAATAATTTTACATAAAAAAGTAATAATTTTACATAAAAAAGTAATACATTTACATAAAAAAGTAATAATTTTATGAGGAAATATTGCAATATTACAGAAACAGAAAGAATATGAAAAATTGTTCCCAAATTTAATAGGAACAAAGTTTAGTTATTTTTATTTGATTTTTTTGGTAATTGGTTTTAAATGTCTCCATATACAGTACAAATTTATTTTATTTTTTTAATTAATTTTGGCCAAAAGGGGTGCATTGCAACTTCTTACACACACTTGTTATTTCATATGGTTTCCCTTATTGGGACCGTGATTTATGTCCTAACTTGTTCACTGGTCCTCATATGGAAGGTACTTTTCCTTGTCGGTGTCTCAAGAAGGGTAGAAATACAAGAACACACACACACACACACACACACACACACACACACACACACACACACACACACACACACACACACACACACACACACACACACACACGCACACACACAGAGGCTAAGCCGGCTGCACTCAGCAAGGCCCTGCTCTGCATCTGCGGTGCTGTTTCGCCAGGTTAGCCTCAAACTCAAATAAACCTTCACATATAATTACAGCCAATTCTGTATATTTTCACGTCCATTTCCTCGAAACACTCACAGCGACGGGCCTCTAAGAGCGCGGCAAGTGCGCCTTGATGAGCCAACACGTGCTCCTGGGCTCCTGGCACTGAAAGAGCGCCATTTATTGATTTAGAAGTAAAAAGGTGAGGCCAACATAAGTCGTTCTGTCCTCCGCCCCCGCGTCGCCGCCGCCGTGTTTGGTCTGCGCCGTTCATCTGATCCGCTGTTGCCGCACGGCGATGAAAACATTATCAGAGTCAATATTATGGGTGTGAAAAGGGCTCTTTTACGCAGAATGTGGTATTGTGGTCTCCATGGCTCCCTTGTAGCGCTGCCAGAAGTGGGTCGCTGGCACCTCGCATTGAAGCCTTGCACTAAAAGTTGACCTTTTCACCGACACACACGGCTCCCTTTTTACGGCTAAATATCACTTTTAATTGATTAATTACAATATTATTGTAATTATTGTATGTTCTGAGTGAGGCAAAATAAAAGGATTTGTTCAGTCACTTATACATTTGTCAATAATTAATATTAGGCTGCTGCTCGAATAGAAAAAAAACCCATAACACAGCATATTCTGTTGGGTCGTTATCAAGCATCTACCAGAAAAAATATGCTGAACCACAAAGACGTAATGTCTGCTATTATGTTAGCATTGTAATGGATGACCAGACAGAAGACGTTCCACTGTTTGGTCATTAAAAATGTAAACTTCAAATTAAATAAATATCTGAAAATTAGGGAAAAAAATACTGATTTTTTATTGACAAGATTTCTATGTCAGACCAATTAATTTTTTAAAGTATGTATTTCAATCTAAGATTCCATCCATCCATCCATATCCTACCACTTGTCCCTAAGATTCTATATTATGTAAAATAAGCAGGGCAACAGAAACAAGTAAAATACCTTAAAACAAGGAATGGAAACAAGTAAAATGTAAAATCTAAGGCTTTAAATAATAATAATAATTTTTTATTTTTTTTAAAGGTTAAAATAAGTCACTAAAAGAAGGGTTGAAACAAGTATAAAAGCTTGAATCAAGTAAAATAATTTGATGGAATTGATGAAACAACTAAAAACAAGTGTCAAAAACCCCAAAATGGTTTGAAACAAGAAATAAAATCTTAGAGCAAGTAAAAAAAAAAAGACTTGTCCCTAAGATTCTATATTATGTAAAATAAGCAAAGCAACAGAAACAAGTATAATACCTTAAAACAAGGAATGGAAATAAGTAAAATGTAAAATCTAAGGCTTTAAATAATAATAATATATACAGTATATATATATTTTTTAAAGGTTAAAATAAGTCACTAAAAGAAGGTTTGAAACAAGTAAAACAATCTTGAAACATAAAAACGCTTAAAGTAATTAAAAATGCTTAAAACAAATAAATGAGCATGAGTTCAGTAAAAAAAGAAAAATACTTGAGACAAATAACAAGTAAAATGGCTTGAAACAAGTAAAATGGTTTTAAAAAAGTTTGAACTAAATAAAAAGGGAAATAACCAAATAAAATAGCTTGAAACAAACAAGTCTGAACCAAGAAAAACAGCTTAAAACAAGTTATAAAGTCTTGAAATAAATAAAACTACTTTAAATACTTTAAAAATAAGTAAAATTGGCTTGAAACACAAACACTTTAACAAGTAAAATGGCTTGAAACAAGAACAATAGTTTGAAACAAGTAAAATGGTTTAAACAAAATTTGAACTAAATGAAAAGGGAAACAACCAAATACAATAGCTTGAAACGAACAAGTCTGAACCAAGAAACACAGCTTAAAACAAATTATAATGGCTGGAAATAAATAAAACTACTTTAAATACTTTAAAAATAAGTAAAAATGGCTTGAAACACAAACACTTTAACAAATAAAATGACTTGAAACAAAAACAATAGTTTGAAACAAGTAAAATGGTTTAAACAAAGTTTGAACTAAATAAAAAGGGAAATAACAAAATAAAATAGCTTGAAACAAACACGTCTGAACCAAGAAACACAGCTTAAAACAAGTTATAAAGGCTTGAAATAAATAAAACTACTTTAAATACTTTAAAAATAAGTAAAATTGGCTTGAAACACAAACACTTTAACAAGTAAAATGGCTTGAAACAAGAACAATAGTTTGAAACAAGTAAAATGGCTTGAAACAAGAACAATAGTTTGAAACAAGTAAAATGGTTTAAACAAAGTTTGAACTAAATAAAAAGGGAAATAACCAAATACAATAGCTTGAAACGAACAAGTCTGAACCAAGAAACACAGCTTTAGACAAATTATAATGGCTGGAAATAAATAAAACTACTTTAAATACTTTAAAATAAGTACAAATGGCTTGAAACACAAACACTTTAACAAATAAAATGACTTGAAACAAGTAAAAAGGGCTTGAAACATAAACATTTTAAACACATAAAAAAAGTAAAATCGTTTGAAACAAGGTAAAAAAACCCGTATTGGAATAAGTAAAATGTAATTTTTTTGCAGTTCAACTTTTGTTGTTCTGGTGGCGGATGATTTATTGCCTATTAAATCATATATCAGGTATTAGTACGTATTGCAATGTAGTTAACAAATATCTGTAGTATTTTCCTTACATTGATTTTAGATATTTAATTGCTTGTTGCTTAGATTTCAGCCTTTTCAGTGTCTGTCAAAAAATGTCTGGTGTCATGTCTTCAATATTAAACATGCAAACAAGAAATGAAGTCACCCTGACTGTAAAAAAACAAAGTTGGTTTGAGATATGATTTTTGTCTTGCAGTCAGGCAGATTGGTATTTTTTTGGTCAGACCTCCTTCCACCAAGCAGTACGAACCAGTCTGGATTGGTATAACTTGGTAACGAATCATAATGAATTAATCTTTCTTTGGGTCTACGGCAGGGGTGTCAAACGTACGGCCCAGGTACCAACAGGTTTTTTACGGCCCTCGGGATGAGTTTGCTACGTATAAAAATGAGCCGAAATTTTTGAATGAAAGACACTGCTGTTCTTAATGTGTCCACTAGATGTCACTATAGCAATTCTTTGTATCTTTAGTAGATGATTCTACATATGTAAACACAACAAACTACATGATGTTAGTGCAACAGTCGAGGAAAGTGAGCAAACTACATAAATAACATCCTGCAATTTGATTTTGATATTATTATTTTTTTATCTTGATAGATTGAAAATGAACACCAATGAGTTGACTGATGAACATTATCACATCATTTATTCAGAAAGTATAAATAACCACGAATAAAGATAGAATACTATTCAATGTCAATCAATCAATATTTACTTATATAGCCTTAAATCACGAGTGTCTCAAAGGGCTGCACAAGCCACAACAACATCCTCGGTTCAGATCCCACATCAGGGCAAGGAAAAACTCAACCCAATGGGACAATGAGAAACCTTGGAGAGGACCGGAGATGTGGAGACTCCTTAGGGCGACCGGTGCAATGAACGTCGAGTGGATCTAACATAATATTGTGAGAGTCCAGTCCATAGTGGATCTAACATAATAGTGAGAGTCCAGTCCATAGTGGATCTAACATAACAGTGAGAGTCCAGTCCATAGTGGATCTAACATAATAGTGTGAGAGTCCAGTCCATAGTGGATCTAACATTATAGTGTGAGAGTCCAGTCCATAGTGGACCTAACATAATAGTGTGAGAGCCCATAGTGGATCTAACATAATAGTGTGAGAGTCCAGTCCATAGTGGATCTAACATAATAAAGTGAGAGTCCAGTCCATAGTGGATCTAACATAATAGTGAGAGTCCAGTCCATAGTGGACCTAACATAATAGTGTGAGAGTCCAGTCCATAGTGGATCTAACATAATAGTGTGAGAGTCTAGTCCATAGTGGATCTAACATAATAAAGTGAGAGTCCAGTCCATAGTGGATCTAACATAATAGTGAGAGTCCAGTCCATAGTGGCTCTAACATAATAGTGTGAGAGTCCAGTCCATAGTGGATCTAACATAATAGTGTGAGAGTCCAGTCCATAGTGGACCTAACATAATATAGTGAGAGTCCAGTCCATAGTGGACCTAACATAATAGTGTGAGAGCCCATAGTGGATCTAACATAATAGTGTGAGAGTCCAGTCCATAGTGTATCTAACATAATAGTGTGAGAGTCCAGTCCATAGTGGATCTAACATAATAGTGTGAGAGTCCAGTCCATAGTGGATCTAACATAATAGTGTGAGAGTCCAGTCCATAGTGGATCTAACATAATAGTGTGAGAGTCCAGTCCATAGTGGACCTAACATAATATTGTGAGAGTCCAGTCCATAGTGGATCTAACATAATAGTGTGAGAGTCCAGTCCATAGTGGATCTAACATAATAGTGTGAGAGTCCAGTCCATAGTGGATCTAACATAATAGTGTGAGAGTCCAGTCCATAGTGGGGCCAGCAGGAGACCATCCCGAGCGGAGACAGGTCATCAGCGCAGAGAGAGAGATGTCCCCAACCGATGCACAGGCGAGCGGTCCACCCCAAGTCCCGACTTTGGACATGTAAGTGTAAAAAAAACAACAACATTAATTTTTAAACAAAGAAAACAATCTGAAGTTGCCCACGATCTTAAATGAGTTTGACACTCCTGGTCCGATTAGCGGACCCGAGCGTGTGGGAGAAGTGAAGTTGTGTGTTTTTGGTCTGTGGTTGTTAGCCAGAGAAGCCAAGCCACGGTCAGATGCCATGTTTGAACCCACAACCCTCTTCCTGTCCTCGGTCTAAGGTGTGTTTTCTGGTTGGCATTGAGGTTTTTTTTGTTTTTTTTTCCAGCCGGTCCTGCAGCCGCCCAGTAGAGGGCAACTTTCCGTCTTGTTTTCCTCGGTTTTCTCTTGTTGACGTCTATTGATTGGCAGAACGGCGGAGTGTTTGAGTGGCTTCCATGGGGGCGGCGTGTGGTAGCAGTGATCTGGACAGTGTCCATGTATCCAGGAAGGGATGTGAGTAATTACCAGTTCTCCAAACAGGACTTTGCTGTGTTTAAACACGTTACATTCCTCTCCTTTAAAATGACGACACTACAAGCCAGCACCGACTTTGACACGCCAGCGGACCATTCGAAACTCTAATTAGCATCCTTCATTCACTAATACCTAACATGTTGAGGGGAGGCACCTAAATGTGATAAAGGTATGTTCCTTGTTGACGTGAATGATGCATGAGTAATTCAAGAAAATGTAGCTAGTGGGTATCTTCGGATGAATTAAATCAGTGTTTTTCAAACTTTTTTGAGCCAAGGCGCATTTTTTGCATTGGAAAAAACCTTGAGGCACACCACCAGCAGAAATCATTAAAAAACGAAACTCAGTTGACAGTAAAAAGTCGTTGTCGCAATTGTTGGATATGAATTTAAACCATAACCAAGCATGCATCAATATAGCTCTTGTCTCAAAGTAGGTGTACTGTCACCACCTGTCACATCACGTCGATACTTATTTGGAGTTTTTTGCTGTTTTCCTGTGTGTAGTGTTTTAGTTCTTGTCTCACGCTCCTATTTTGGTGGCTTTTTCTCTTTTTTTGGTATTTTCCTGTAGCAGTTTCATGTCTTCCTTTGAGCGATATTTCCCGCATCTGCTTTGTTTTAGCAATCAAGAATATTTCAGTTGTTTTTATTAGAGATGTCCAATAATATCGGCCTGCCAATATTATCGGCCGATAAATGCGTTAAAATGTAATATCGGAAATGATCGGTATCGTTTTTTTTATTATCGGTATCGTTTTTTTAAAATGTATTTTAATTTTTATTTTTTTTATTAAATCAACATAAAAAACACAAGATACACTTACAATTAGTGCACTAACCCAAAAAACCTCCCTCCCCCATTTACACTCATTCACACAAAAGGGTTGTTTCTTTCTGTTATTAATATTCTGGTTCCTACATTATATATCAATATATATCAATACAGTCTGCAAGGGATACAGTCCGTAAGCACACATGATTGTGCGTGCTGCTGGTCCACTAATAGTACTAACCTTCAACAGTTAATTTTACTCATTTTTATTAATTACTAGTTTCTATGTAACTGTTTTTATATTGTTTTACTTATTTTTTTATTCAAGAAAATGTTTTTAATTTATTCATCTTATTTTATGAATTTTTAAAAAAAGTACCTTATCTTCACCATACCTGGTTGTCCAAATTAGGCATAATAATGTGTTAATTCCACGACCGCATATATCGGTTGATATCGGTATCGGTTGATATCGGTATCGGTAATTAAAGAGTTGGACAATATCGGAATATCGGATATCGGCAAAAAGCCATTATCGGACATCCCTAGTTTTTATCCTTCTTTGTGGGGACATTGTTGATTGCTGAAGTGTTCAACTTAAGCCTAAACCCTTTCGGTCTGCAACATTTTCATTTTCAATCTATGAATGTACAACTGTTTGTTTATTTTGTTGACGATTGACTGAAGAATAATAAACTATAATAAACTATAATAACTATAATAATCGGATGTACATTGTGGACGCCGTCTTTGCTCCACAGTAAGTCTTTGCTGTCGTCCAGCATTCTGTTTTTGTTTACTTTGTAGCCAGTTCAGTTTTAGTTTCGTTCTGCATAGCCTTCCCTAAGCTTCAATGCCTTTTCTTAGGTGCACTCACCTTTTGTTTATGTTTGGTTTAAGCATTAGTTACCTTTTTACCTGCACGCTGCCTCCCGCTGTTTCCGACATCTACAAAGCAATTAGCTACCGGCTGCCACCTACTGGTATGGAAGAGTATTACACGGTTACTAAGCACCGACACTCAACAACAACACATCATTTGCAGACTATAATTACTGGTTTGCAAAAAAAGTATTTTTAACCCAAATAGGTGAAATTAGATAATCTCCCACGGCACGCCAGACTATCTCACGGCACACTAGTGGTTGAAAAACACTGAATTAAATTAACACATTTTAATCAAATACTTTCTCAAAGGAGCTATTTTCACTATAGGGGTGAAATCAGTGGAACAGCCTTCAGGACTGCTAATTTTTATTCTGTGATTTTCTATTTTATTTCTGTCATTTATTATTACTATTATTCTCACAATTTTTTGTTTATATTCATATACTATTTTATAATTTTATTTATTTGTATTATTTTTGTTTTTACGTATATTTCAAAAATGGCGTTTTTCCTTCAACCCCTCAGTGCCATGTCATGTTCTATTATTGTCAATAGTGCCATGCGTGCGTGTGTTGAAAAGTGCTAGAATGCTAATGTGTTTGAACTAGTGTTGTCCCGATACCAATGTTTTGGTACCGGTACCAACATGTATTTCGATACATTTCGGTACTTTTCTGGAAAAAGGTAACCACAAAAATTGCCTTATTGGCTTTATTTTAACAAAAAAATCTTAGGGTACATTAAACATATGTTTCTTATTGCAAAATTGTCCTTAAATAAAATAGTGAACATACTAGACAACTTGTCTTTTAGTAGTAATTAAACAAACAAAGGCTCCTAATTTATCTGCTGACATATGCAGTAACATATTGTGTTATTTTCCATTCTATTATTTTGTCAACACTATTAAGGACAAGTGGTAGAAAATGAATTATTAATCTACTTGTTCATTTACTGTTAATATCTGCTTACTTTCTCTTTCGACATGTTCTATCTACACTTCTGTTAAAATGTAATAATCACTTATTCTTCTGTCGTTTGATACTTTACATTAGTTTTGGATGATACCACAAATTTGGGTATCAATCCGATATCAAGTCGTTACAGGATCATACATTGGTCATATTTAAAGTCCTCATGTGTCCAGGGACATATTTCCTGAGTTTATAAACATAATATACATTTTTAAAAAACAAAAGAAGATTTTGTGATGCTAAAAAAATATCGACGTAATCATAGTAGTATCGACTAGATACGTGCCTGTACTTGATATCATTACAGTGGATGTCAGGTGTAGATCCACCAATGGCGTTTGTTTACATTTTGACGCCGGTGAGCTAAGGTGTGTAGTGAAGCATGTTTAGCTATTCCTCGTCCTGCAGGGATGATACTTGTAAGAAACTTACTTTATTTGTCGCCATGGAGACCAGGATTAGTGGTTTAGAAGTAGCTAAAACACTGCCGATGGCGGATGGACTTTAGCCGCTAGCTAGCTAGCCATGTCTTAAACAGAGGTGGGTAGAGTAGCCAGAAATTGTACTCAAGTAAGAGTACTGTTACTTTAGAGATTTATTACTCAAGTAAAAGTAAGGAGTAGTCACCCAAATATTTACTTGAGTAAAAGTAAAAAGTATGTTGTGAAAAAACTATTCAAGTACTGAGTAACTGATGAGTAACATACACACTCATATCATATATATATATATATATATATATATATATATATATATATATATATATATATATACATACATACATACATATACATTGATATATACAGTATATAATTTATATGTATTTATTTTGCTGTTTTTGTTTACATGTTAAAGGTGTTTTAATGAATATACATGCATGTTTAACATATAGATTCCTTTCTTTCATGAAGACAACAATATAAGTTGGTGTATTACCTGATTCTGATGACTTGCGTTGATTGTAATCAGACAGTTGTGATGATAACGTCCACGTTTTCAAATGGAGGAGAAGAAAAGTTCCTCCTTTCTGTCTAATACCACATGAAAGTGGTGGGTTTTTGGCATCTTATTTGTCCAGCTTCCATATTCGTTTTTATACACTTTACAAGAAATATATTGGCGTCAAACTCCGTAGCTTGCTAGCTTGTTTGCGCTGGCTTTCGGAGACTCTTGTTTTGAAAGTGCAAGCGCGATGGAGCGGCACTTTTTTTGTGAAGACAGGAACGTCCTCGTGCGGTTGAAATAAAAAAGTATCTTTTTTCCTTCACACTTTTGATTGATTGATTAGAACTTTTATTATTAGATTGCACAGTACAGTACACATTCCGTACAATTGACCACTAAATGGTAACACCCGAATAAGTTTTTCAACTTGTTTAAGTCAGGTCATGTGACCACCTGGCTCTGTTTGATTGGTCCAACGTCACCAGTGACTGCATCTGATTGGTGGAACGAAGTGAAACGTCACCAGTAAGGCAGGCACTTTGACGGTCTGTCTGACAGACCAAAACAAACAAAGCGTGCATTAACAGATCGATAAAAATTAGTAGCGAGTAGCGAGCTGAATGTAGATAAAAGTAGCGGAGTAAAAGTAGCGTTCCTTCTCTATAAATATACTTAAGTAAAAGTAAAAGTATGTTGCATTAAAACTACTCTTAGAAGTACAATTTATCCCAAAAGTTACTCAAGTAGATGTAACGGAGTAAATGTAGCGCGTTACTACCCACCTCTGGTCTTAAAGCACCTCTTCCTGAGGGCGTTCCAGTGTTATAACTTCACCTTTATCGTTAGTTTTTAAGCCAAAATGCGTCCGTTGTCCCTTTTCTGTCTACACACTGTGTCTGCTTGTAAGTACTCCGTGATTGTGCGCTGCCGAACATGCTCCTCTGCTCTTAAACCAGCAATGTTAAGTTAAGTTAAAGTTAAAGTACCAATGATTGTCACACACACACACTAGGTGTGGTGAAATTTGTCCTCTGCATTTGACCCATCCCCTTGTTCACCCCCTGGGAGGTGAGGGGAGCAGTGGGCAACAGCGGTGGCCGCGCCCGGGAATCATTTTTAGTGATTTAACCCCCAATTCCAACCCTTGATGCTGAGTGCCAAGCAGGGAGGGAATAGGTCCCATTTTTATAGTCTTTGGTATGACTCGGCCGGGGTTTGAACTCACAACCTACCGATCTCAGGGCGGACACTCTAACCACTAGGCCACTGACGACGGGGGGTGGTGGACCGGTACTTTTTAGAGGCAGTATAGTACAGAATATGATTAATTAGTATCGCAGTACTATACTAACACCGGTATACCATATCAACCCTAGTTTGAACTCAATTCATAGGCAACCTTGTGGGATAGGAATGAAAATATTGGCCTTAATTAATGATTATTTATTATTATTATTATTATTATATTATTCACTATTTATCCGTTTTTCCACTCCTGTTTATTCATCTATTCACGTGTCTGTAATCTATTTGAATTCATGAATGTATCTCCTATTGAACAAATGTAACACCGGAAGTAAACAAACGATCAGTCATGTCTGACACACCAAGTAGGATTAAATAAACTCTGCTTCTTCCTACTCACGTTCGGACATGTTAAATTGTCTAACCGTAAACATGTGACATTCCTCAATTTAACTCGAAGCCAAAACATAGCTTTGCGGTTAATTATGATATTTCAACATTTAACATGAATCAAAGTTGAACTTTGATAGCACGATACCTGAAAAATGGCACGTCTGCAAACAGGCAAAAAGCGGCCGTTTGACTGAGCAGGGTGTGTGTGTCGTGCTGGATGGGGAGGGGGCAAAGTCCATAAAAACGCACACAAGCTCCCCCTGACAAGATGGGAAGGAGGAGGGAGCCTGATTAGTTTCAGAGGGCCTCAGGGTTTCGTTCGAGTATCACAACAATTAGCCTGCCTACAAACACACACACACACACACACACACACACACATACTGGTTATCATTTGGAATGGGGACCAAGTGTTTGATCATCACTTGTGGGGACCACCCTTTCTATTTTGCATAATTCACACAAATTTGTACATGACTACTGAGGACCATTTAAAAAAATAAAAAAATAAAAGTGATTAACTGTACACGGAAGAAGTGTGAGCAGAGCAGCGAGTGCAGTACCAGCTGTGCAAATGTCTCACACTCAAACTAACAAGTAAACATGTTTTATGGGCCAAAGCTTAAAAATCACTTAGGCATCTTCAGAATGGATCTGACACTCATTTAAAAAGGTTTCCCTTTAGGGGACCTGTTTTTTTGTCCTTATACCATCAGAGGTCCCCTAAAGGTGACTGTGCAAACCAGGGGTGTCGAACTCAAATACAGAGTGGGCCAAAATGTAAAACTGAACAAAGCCGCGGGCCAAGGTTGAACAAATTAACCTTTAAATAGGGACCCAAACAAGTTTTGCATTGAATATTGAACAAGCAAGGCTTATATAACTTTATAGTGACATGCAAAATCGAGTTTCAAATAATAATAATAAAAAAAATATCAATGGCATATCAAATACAATTTAAATAAAAATTGAATGCCTCTTTTCTATTTGCAGCCTTCTGAGGTAAATATCAACATTAACTTTTTCCACAGGCTAATACATTAGAAAATACAATAACAATGAATAAACCAACCATTCAGGACTTTAAACTGCTCAGTCTGCAACACACTGATCTAATCTGATGAGCCCAAGCCAGATACCTGCCATCTTTTCTTGGATGCTAGTTCATTAATGTCGGGGCTCAGGCTTTGAGCTGAGGCAACCTTCATTATCGAACGAAGGTGTTCATCAGTCATTATATCTCGTAGTCCACCTGGACCACAGTCTTGGGGGAGTGCCTTAAAGGCACTGCCTTTAACGTCCTCTACGAGCTGTCGTCACAGCCGCTTTTCATCCCTTCTAACAACGTGCCGGCCAAGTCACAAGATATGTGCGGCTTCTGTACGCACACACACGTGAATGCAATGCATACTTGATCAACAGCCATACAGGTTACACTGAGGGTGGCCGTATAAACAACTTTAACACTGTTAGAAATATACGCCACACTGTGAACCCACACCAAACAAGAATGACAAACACATTTCGGGAGAACATCCGCACCGTAACACAACATAAACACAACAGAACAAATACCCAGAACCCTTTGCAGCACTAACTCTTCCGGGACGCTACAAAATACACCCCCCGCTACCACTACGACTGCAATAATACAAATATTAAAGATATTATCACAGACAACAACGCAACATTAAGGAGTGGGGCAGGAGGAAACGGACGTTAGCAAGTCTAGCATAGCTAGGTTAGCTACATGCTAACATTACACTCACATATTAACGATGAGGTGGCGACTTGTTCCAGGGTGCACCCCCGCCTGGGATAGGCTCCAGCCCCCCCGTGACCCCAAAAGGGGTAGAAAATGGATGGATGGATGGATTAACATCATGTTACGTTATTCACCGAAGAAAAACAAGATGGTCAAACTTATGGCTGTAACGATTTCTATTCTGTTTGATGAGTGCAACTAATAAAAATGGATAAAATCCAGACCACATGGAGTGCGCGGAACTTGCGGAAACATTTTCCACACAGCCGCTGTAATAGAGCTTACATGAGAGCGGTGGTGTGTGGGTGCGGTAATCTGTGTGACGGCGAACAGCAGAGTTTTTTCTACATTTATTTTTCATGCATACGCACACATGTTAAAAGGCTAATTTCAATGTGCATTAAAAAAAATAAGTAAACTATTTCCCCTAAAATACGTATTTACGCAACTACGCGTTGAGTTTATACAGTGTTTTTAGCCGATTGATCGATTAATCAAACAAACTAATCAATAGATTAACCTCTTCCTAAAATAACCAATAGCTGCAGCCCTATGAAACTTACAGCCCTCATGTCTGTGACAGCTTTATTTTAAGATGTGTAGCAAAGCCTCTGTCATGATCCGTTGCCCGGATCATGTTTTGTTTAGTCTTTGACTCCTTCAGTTCCTGTTTTGAGCAACCCTGGGTTGGTGTTTTGTTTGCCATGGGTGCAGATTGGTTTCACCTGCCTCTGATTAGTGTTCGGCACGCTCACCTGCTGCCGGGCACTAATCAGAGTGCTACTCATTCCTGTTTTTCACCACACACTGTCTGACTTTCTTATTTGCTTCCACGTAACACGTTAAGCCATTACCTTTTCGATTCCTATGCTCGCTTTCCTTTTGCTAAGCTTTAGCTTTGCTCCCCGTGCAATCGGCATGCGTCGCTTTTGTATGTAACCTGCCTGATTCATGGACATTAAATCATTTCCTTACCTTCACTTTGCCTCCGGAGTTCCTGCTGCATCTTGGGAGAACGACCCGCGCAGTAAATGCGAGCCAATCTTTTTATTTAAACTGACAAAAACATTGAATAATTAATACATTCATACAAAATATATGGTAAACAATTTCAACGTTGTTGATGTGCATTCATTAGAAAAATAATAGTTATGGAAAGCAGAAACATGTCAACTATTTTCCCAAAAATGCATATTTAGGCATTGAGCTTCTAAAGTGTGTTTTATTCGATGAATCGAACAAACTAATCGATAGACTGCACTCTTTCTAAAATACTCAAATAAGGGAACCTACAGTTCCCATGTCTGTTGCTGACTGACAGCCTTATTTCAAGATGCGTAGCGAAGCCTCCTTTTCCATCCATCCATCCATCTTCTTCCGCTTATCCGAGGTTGGGTCGCGGGGGCAGCAGCCTAAGCAGGGAAGCCCAGACTTCCCTCTCCGCAGCCACTTCGTCCAGCTCTTCCTGTGGGACCCCGAGGCGTTCCCAGGCCAGCCGGGAGACATAGTCTTCCCAACGTGTCCTGGGTCTTCCCCGCGGCCTCCTACCGGTCGGACGTGCCCTAAACACCTCCCTAGGGAGGCGTTCGGGTGGCATCCTGACCAGATGCCCGAACCAACTCATCTGGCTCCTCTCGATGTGGAGGAGCAGCGGCTTTACTTTGAGCTCCTCCCGGATGGCAGAGCTTCTCACCCTATCTCTAAGGGAGAGCCCCGCCACCCGGCGGAGGAAACTTATTTCGGCCGCTTGTACCCGTGATCTTGTCCTTTCGGTCATAACCCAAAGCTCACGACCATAGGTGAGGATGGGAACGTAGATCGACCGGTAAATTGAGAGCTTTGCCTTCCGGCTCAGCTCCTTCTTCACCACAACGGATCGATACAGCGTCCGCATTACAGAAGACGCCGCACCGATCCGCCTGTCGATCTCACGATCCACTCTTCCCTCACTCGTGAACAAGACTCCGAGGTACTTGAACTCCTCCACTTGGGGCAAGATCTCCTCCTCAACCCGGAGATGGCACTCCACCCTTTTCCGGGCGAGAACCATGTACTCGGACTTGGAGGTGCTGATTCTCATCCCAGTCGCTTCACACTCAGCTGCGAACCGATCCAGTGAGAGCTGAAGATCCTGGCCAGATGAAGCCATCAGGACCACATCTTCTGCAAAAAGCAGAGACCTAATCCTGCAGCCACCAAACCAGATCCCCTCAACGCCTTGACTGCGCCTAGAAATTCTGTCCATAAAAGTTATGAACAGAATCGGTGACAAAGGGCAGCCTTGGCGGAGTCCAACCCTCACTGGAAACGTGTCCGACTTACTACCGGCAATGCGGACCAAGCTCTGGCACTGAATTATACAGGGAGCGGACTGCCACAATCAGACAGTCCGATACCCCATACTCTCTGAGCACTCCCCACAGGACTTCCCGAGGGACACGGTCGAATGCCTTCTCCAAGTCCACAAAACACATGTAGACTGGTTGGGCAAACTCCCATGCACCCTCAAGGACCCTGCCGAGAGTATAAAGCTGGTCCACAGTTCCACGACCAGGACGAAAACCACACTGTTCCTCCTGAATCCGAGGTTCGACTATCCGGCGTAGCCTCCTCTCCAGTACACCTGAATAGACCTTACCGGGAAGGCTGAGGAGTGTGATCCCACGATAGTTAGAACACACCCTCCGGTTCCCCTTCTTAAAGAGAGGAACCACCACCCCGGTCTGCCAATCCAGTGGTACTGCCCCCGATGTCCACGCGATGCTGCAGAGTCTTGTCAACCAAAACAGCCCCACAGCATCCAGAGCCTTAAATATTGAATATACTTGTTGAATAAAAACCTCTGCCTTGTTCTTAATGAAAACTCAGGCCTACTACGCTACTGTGTCTTAATGTTGGTCCTTGGTGAAAAAAGTTTGAGAACAAAATGATCGAAACAAAAGAGGGCCGCATGAATAAAAATTTGATATACCGGTATATGTTATTTATATTTCAAACATAAAAATGGCCAAATGAAGTAAAAATATCAATATTACAGTACTCAGGCAGCAATTTTGCAGCTAAACGTCTAGGACTCATATAACTTGGTACTTTGCACATGCTAACTGTTAGTATGCTAACGTTAACATGCTAGAATGTTATCACTAACATGCTAACTTTTTTAGCCAATTTTGCAGCCTAACGCCCCAGACTCATACAACTTGGTACTTGCCACATGCTAACTGTTAGCATGTTAATGTTAACATGCTAGAATGCTAATGCTAAGTTTTTTTTTGGCCAATTTTGCAGCCGAACGCCTCAGACTTATAACTTGGCACATGCTAACTGTTAGCATGTTAATGTTAACATGCTAGAATGCTAATGGTAAGGTTTTACTTGCCAATTTTGCAGCCGAACACCTCAGACTTATAACGTGGCACATGTTAATTGTTAGCATACTAATGTTTAATATGCTAGAATGCAACAGTAAGGTGCTGACTTTTTTAGTCAATTTTGCAACCGAACACCTCAGAGTCACCTGACTTGGAACTTGACACATGCTAACGTTAACGTGCTAGAATGTTTTTGTGCAAACTTTTTTCGCCAGTTTTGTAGCCAAACCCCTCAGATTCTTCTGACTTGGAACTTGACACATGCTAACTGTTAGCGTGCTAACGTTAGCATTCAAGTACAATAACTTTCTTAGGCAATTTTACAGTTGAACACCTTGAGTTATATAATTTGGTACTTCAGACATGCCAACTGTTAACATGCTAACTTTTTTGTAATTTTCTCATCCAGAATGTTTTTATATGGTCTTTAGAATGAGTCGCAGGCCAACAAAAAACAAGCTGCAGGTCGCAAATGGCTATAATTTGGACACCCCCGCAATAAATGTATCATTTACAGCAAAGTGAGGCAATATGTAAAAAAAAAAAAAAAAGTTATACGTAAAAATTCCAGGGCCCCGTATATACCTTCATCCGGGTCGGTATCGAAATGTTGAGCCGATGGATTGTTTTTGCGATAACTCTACTCACTAACAATCCAACTAAAGCCGCCTGGCATCGCCCAGGTAATAAAATATACGCTAATAATTTCAAGGAATTATGAGGCACCGCGGCCTCAGCAGTCGACACACACAAAGAGCTGGTGTTAGGTTGCACTGCAGTCACTTTGGCTCAATACGCAACACACACACACACACACACACACACACACCACACACACACACACACTCTTGTATTTGTTACCTTGTCGAGACCTCCGAATAATGCCTACCTCGTTAGGACCACCCTTACTAGATATATAAAGATTTGTATTTACAGCATTAATAATATATACATACTATGCAAATATAAAAAAGCTTGTAGTGAAAAATTAGTTGGAATTTCACAAGAAAAACTTAGAATGTTGGCAGTATTATAACAAAAGTTGTAATTTTACTCAACGCAAGTCAACATTTTACAAGAAAAACTAAACATGTGTGCAATATTGTGATAAAAGTTGGAGTTTTACTCAATAAAAGTCGCAATTTTACAAGAAAAGCTTTACATTTGGGTAATTTTATTCAAGTTTCAAGATTCAAGATGCTTTATTATTGTCCATTCTTTAACATGTACAAGACACATAAGAACTGAAATTTCATTTTCGGCACAGTCCCACTAAGAGCAGACATACGTTTACAGGGAGACAAGACGAGACCGCCAAAGGATCAGCCACTTACGGCGCTCCTTAAAAAAGGTGTGAAAAAGGTGATATTGGGAAAGGGGGGAAGAGTAAAACATATCAGTCTAAGCTATAAAGCGCTACTCAGCCGTCCATAACCCCGAAGAGGAATTAAGTGGTGGTGGTGAGGGGCGTTGGATGGGGGTGTAGAGTGTGTTTGTATATATATGCCCAGAGTCGTAATTTTACTCGACAAAAATCACAATTTTATAAGAAAACTTGAACATTTTGGCAATATTATAATAATAATCGGAATTTTACTCTGCAAAATTATGACAAAAGTCATCATTTTACTAAAAAAAATGTCACTATTTTACAAGGACAACAAAAAATTCAGAATTGTATATGACAAATGTCACAATTTTGCATTAAAACATAATAATTTTACATGAAAGAGTAATAATTTTGGGAGAAAATATTGCAATATTACAGAAACAAAAAACATACGAGAAATTGCTCCCAATTTTATGAGAAAAAAGTTGACACAATGCTTTCAGTTCATATATTTATTTAAAACAAATCTTTATTTACTTCAAGTTATTACAGTATGTCTCTATATACTTATTTTTTTATTTATTTTTTTAATTAATTTTGGCCAAAGGGGACACATTGTTATGATCCGCTGCCCGGATCATATTTTTTGTTTACGTTTTCAAGAGACTTGTGTTTTTGGTTAGTTTTGGACTCCTTGAGTACCTGTTTTGTACACCTGAGTTTGTTTCCATGGCTGCTTATTATTTTCACCTGCCGCGTTTGTTCCCGACACGCACCTGTTTGTCATCACTGACATTATTATTTAAGCCTGTCCTCCCTGTCATTCGTTCTTGCCTCGTAGTTTGTTTTCATGCAACAGTTGACGACTTTTGTTCTGGCTCGGTACCTGTTAGCTTCCACGCTTATCTTCCTTAGTTTTTACCTTCTAGCTCCCATGCTAGCTCTTTTAGTTTTTGCCTTATGTGCTATGAGCACCCTTTTCTTTGTTCCAGTATAATTTATTTATTAAATAAATACCTTCTTACCTGCACGCTGTGTCTGACGCCCGTCTGCATTCCTGAGAGAACGAACCCCGCATCACAATGCGCCCCGGTCGTCACAGTACGAGGCAAGCAAAGAGTTCTTTCGCATCGGGCATGACTGAGGTGGATGAAGAAGGTGCGTGGATGGTCCTCCGAGCGATGGAGGCAGAGACGCTCCGCTGCAATCCAGATGACGAGATGATATGGGGACCTGGAGGTGTTCTGGTCCCGATCGACTCCATCTGGCCCGGGGAGGTCCGCTCTCAGCCCGCTCGCACGCGTCAGCGAAGGCGGAAGTCGCACAAAACAGCTTCAGCTCGCGACAGAGACGCGCCACCCCCGCAATTCTTCCCTCCGGAACACAGCCAAGCAGCCCAGGATTCCCCTCTGCCGATGTTTGGTAATCCCATCACTCACTTTGCCAAACAGTTCACTGATTGGGCTGTCAGTCAGCTGGAGACCCGTGCGGATGATGTCATCCCGTCCACTGGTGATGACGTCATAGACGAAGACATTTTTTTTAATTCAGTCAATTCTTTCTGTCAGCCGCCTCCAAATGACTTTAATTCAACAATTAAATACTATCAGGACATTTTTGTTAATTATAAGTCTAGTCAGTACCAATCACATTCTGGTTTTCAAGCCCCACCCCCTATGGCTCAAGCTCCGCCCACTCCTCTGTTTTCTCCCTCCTGGTCGTCCCTACAGTCCACTATTGAAGAGCAGAATAGTCAATTTGGACAATCAAAAGGGGAGGAGCCTACCCACCTCCTCGCCTCCTCCCTCCCACCCCTAAAGACTTTTCCAGACTGCACAAGACGCGTCTGGGATCCGCTTCTTGAGGGGGGGGGCTAGTACTGGGTGCTTTGCTAGTGGGCGGGCACAGCTGCGCCCAGCCAAGCCCAAAACTCCATGCCGGCCTCCGCCACCAGACCTTCGGCATGCTAAGCCGCAACCCCCGGCCAGGCCACCTCCGCCAAAGTCACGCCCAGCACCTGCTCCAAGGCTGGTTCTCGCACCAGCACTGAATCCAAGTCTGGTTTCCGCACCAGCACCTGTTTCCACGACAACGACAGCCCGGACGCCTGCCACTCTGACGCCACCATCAACCCTGGTGGTCCTGCAAACACCATCCTCTCCACCTCCTGCTCCATCGCTGCAAAGCACACGAGACCCCGCAGTGACCGACCAAGTAAAAAGGGCATTGCACCAACAGGCCAAACAACTTGGACAACAGGAGGAACAGTTTGGCGTCCTTGGGGCTTGCGTCAATGCCATGGCGGAACGCCAAGACGCCCGCCTTGATGTTTTGGAGAGACAGCTGGGCAGTATACTCTCCGCGCTGCAGGTGATGATTCCCCCTACGGCCAACCCAGCAGTCCAGCTGAGACATCCACCACCCGCAGATACTCCGTTGCCTGCTCCGCCTCTGGCTCCGCCCACGCCGACGGAGGAGCCGCCTGCTCCGCCTCTGGCTCCGCCCACGCCGACAGACGAGCCGCCTGCTCCGCCCACGCCGACAGACGAGCCGCCTGCTCCGCCTCTGGCTCCGCCCACGCCGACAGACGAGCCGCCTGCTCTGCCCACGCCGACAGCGACGACGCCTTCTGTTTCCACGGCGACGACGCCTCCTGTTTCCACGGCGACGACGCCTCCTGCTTCCACGGCGACAACGCTTCCTGTTTCCACGGCGACGACGCTTCCTGTTTTTTTCACGGCGACGACGACGCTTCCTGTTTCCACGGCGACGACGACGCTTCCTGTTTCCACGGCGATGACGCTTCCTGTTTCCACGGCGACAACGCTTCCTGTTTCCACGGCGACGACGCTTCCTGTTCCCACGGCGACGACGCTTCCTGTTTCCATGGCGGCGACGACGCTTCCTGTTTCCACGGCGACGACGACGCTTCCTGTTTCCACGGCGACGACGACGCTTCCTGTTTCCACGGCGACGACGACGCTTCCTCTTTCCACGGCGACGACGACGCTTCCTCCTGTTTCCACGGCGACGACGACGCTTCCTCCTGCTTCCACGGCGAGGTCTGCTCTCTCCTCGTCGTCTCAGCGACCTCGGGTGTTCTGGCGGCCCTCCGCCAAATCCTCCCTCCACCCTCCCTTGACTCTTGAACTTTGTTATAGTTGGGGGGGGTTTTAGTTTTTCTAGGGGACATCTGGAATATGTCCCTTAAGGGGGGGGTACTGTTATGATCCGCTGCCCGGATCATATTTTTTGTTTACGTTTTCAAGAGACTTGTGTTTTTGGTTAGTTTTGGACTCCTTGAGTACCTGTTTTGTACACCTGAGTTTGTTTCCATGGCTGCTTATTATTTTCACCTGCCGCGTTTGTTCCCGACACGCACCTGTTTGTCATCACTGACATTATTATTTAAGCCTGTCCTCCCTGTTATTCGTTCTTGCCTCGTAGTTTGTTTTCATGCAACAGTTGACGACTTTTGTTCTGGCTCGGTACCTGTTAGCTTCCACGCTTATCTTCCTTAGTTTTTACCTTCTAGCTCCCATGCTAGCTCTTTTAGTTTTTGCCTTATGTGCTATGAGCACCCTTTTCTTTGTTCCAGTATAACTTATTTATTAAATAAATACCTTCTTACCTGCACGCTGTGTCTGACGCCCGTCTGCATTCCTGAGAGAACGAACCCCGCATCACAATGCGCCCCGGTCGTCACACACATTTCAATTTCTTTCACACACTTGTTATTTCATATGTTGACCAGAGGGGGAGCACTTTTAAAACCGACACACAGTCCATTTTAAAAAATCCCTCCTTTTTGGGACCACCCTAATTTTGATAGATTTCACCACCAGGGGGTGTTAATGAGACATTCTCTATTAGATGCAATGGTTTTCCGTATCGGGACCATGATTTATGTCCTAACTTGTTCACCGGTCCTTACATGGAAGGTACTTTTCCCTGTTGATGTCTCAAGAAGGGGGGTAATACAAGAACACACACACACACACACACACACACACACACACACACACACACACACACACACACACACACACACACACACACACACACACACACACTGTGGTAGCCTGTTGCCAGGTCCCCTAGTGAAAGGTGACGTATCCCTCACACCTAAATCCCCCTTTATGAGGGTCATTCCTGCAAATGTGACACTAAATGTTGTGACATTTTTAACACCAAACTTCTGCCGATGCTCAAAGACGAGCGATCCCTTTTGTTTATTTCCTTTGTTTCGTGTGGAAGTAAGAAAAGAAAAAAAAATAGAAGGTGATTATTGTAGAACGTTCTGACTATGTTTAGCGGCCATTTCAGTTTTGCTGCGAGTGGACTTTAATGACATGTAATCGCTCCCGACACACAAAATATTTCTGTATGAAATTATCCACCTGACTGGCCCGCGTGTATTAGCGCTAATAACACGGTCATTACTTGTCAACAATGTCCAGAGCTCTTGTCAAGAACATGATTAATGGCTCGCGCTTTCTCCAACTTTCGCATTTCAGGGGGACTTCTAAAGGAGCCGCTCGGTCAGCGGACCGCAAACTTAATGTTTAGCGCGTCAAACGTTAAAAATTATCTTAACGTGTCCCCAATTAGTGGATTAATGGTGCACTGTTTACATAATGCATGAGTGTTACAGGAGGATACAAAGGTTAGCAACTAGGGATGTCCGATAATATCGGCAGGCCGATATTATCGGCCGATAAATGCGTTAAAATGTTATATCAAAAATTATCGGTATCGTTTTTTTAAATTATCGGTATCGTTTTATTTTTTTTATTTTTTTTTATTAAATCAACATAAAAAACACAAGATACACTTACAATTAGTGCACCAACCTAAAAAACCTTCCTCCCCCATTCACACTCATTCACACAAAAGGGTTGTTTCTTTCTGTTATTAATATTCTGGTTCCTACATTATATATCAATATATATCAATAATAATAAATAATAATAAATAATTGAATAATAATAACAATTTCTGTGTGGAGTTTGCATGTTCTCCCCGTGACTGCGTGGGTTCCCTCCGGGTACTCCGGCTTCCTCCCACTTCCAAAGACATGCACCTGGGGATAAGTTGATTGGCAACACTAAAATTGGCCCTAGTGTGTGAATGTGAGTGTGAATGTTGTCCGTCTATCTGTGTTGGCCCTGCGATGAGGTGGCGACTTGTCCAGGGTGTACGCCGCTTTCCGCCCGATTGTAGCTGAGATAGGCTCCAGCACCCCCCGCGACCCCAAAGGGAATAAGCGGTAGAAAATGGATGGATGGATAATAAAATCATTGAATAAAAATGAATCTAAGTTAGTAAATAATTCTAGCATAATAATAATAATAAAATAATTGAATAATAATAACAATAATAAAATCATTGAATAAAAATGAATGTAAATTAGTAAATAATTCTAGCATACTAATAAAATAATTGAATACAAATGAATGTAAGTTAAAAATAATTCTAACACAATAAAAATTAAATAATTGAATAAAAATGAATGTAAATTAATAAATAATTCTAGCATAATCATAAAATATTTGAATAAAAATGAATGTAAGTTAATAAATAATTATAGCATAATAATAATAAAATAATCGAATCAAAATGAATGTAAATTAGTAAATAATTCTAGTATAATAATAAAATAATTGAATAAAAATGAATGTAAGTTAATAAATAATTCTGGCATAATAATAATAAAATAATCTAATACACGTGGATGTAGGTTAGTAAATAATTTCAGCATAATACTAAAATAATTTAATAAAAATGAATGTAAGTTAGTAAATAATTCTAGCATAATAATATTAAAATAATTGAATAAAAGTGAGTGTAAGTTAGTAAATAATTCTAGCATAAAAATATTAAAATAATTGAATACAACTGAATGTAAGTTAGTAAATAATTCTAGCATAATAATAAACAAAATTGAATAATAATAACAATAATAAAATCGTTGAATAAAAATGAATGTAAATTAGTAAATAATTCTAGCATAATAATAAAATAATTGAATACAAATGAATGTAAGTTAAAAATAATTCTAACATAATAATAATAAAATAATTGAAAACAAATGAATGTAAATTAGTAAATAATTCTAGCATAATAATAAAATAATTGAATAAAAATGAATGTAATTTAATAAATAATTTTAGCATAATAATAATAAAATAAACTAATACAAGTGAATGTAAGTTAGTAAATAATTTCAGCATAATACTAAAATAATTGAATAAAAATGAAAGTAAGTTAGTAAATAATTCTAGCATAATAATATTAAAATAATTGAATAAAGGTGAGTGTAAGTTAGTAAATAATTCTAGCAGAATAATATTAAAATAATTGAATACAACGGAGTGTAAGTTAGTAAATAATTCTATTATAATAAATGGTAAATGGTAAATGGGTTATACTTCCATCCATCCATTTTCTACCGCTTATTGAATAGCTTTTTTCTACCTTTTTAAGGAACTCAAAGCTCTTTGACACTATTTCCACATTCACACACTGATGGCGGGAGCTGCCATGCAAGGCCCTAACCACGACCCATCAGGAGCAAGGGTGAAGTGTCTTGCTTAAGGACACAACGGACGTGACTCGGATGGTAGAAGGTGGGGATTGAACCAGGAACCCTCAGGTTGCTGGCACAGCCACTCTAATAATATTAAAATAATTGAATAAAAGTGAGTGTAAATTAGTAAATAATTCTAGCAGAATAATATTAAAATAATTGCATACAACTGAGTGTAAGTTAGTAAATAATTCTTGCATAATAATATTAAAATAATTGAATAAAAGTGAGTGTAAGTTAGTAAATAATTCTAGCATAATGATATTAAAATAATTGAATAAAAGTGAGTGTACGTTAGTAAATAATTCTAGCAGAATAATGTTAAAATAATTGAATACAACTGAGTGTAAGTTAGTAAATAATTTTAGCATAATAATATTAAAATAATTGAATAAAAGTGAGTGTAAGTTAGTAAATAATTCTAGCATAATAATATTAAAATAATTGAATAAAAGTGAGTGTAAGTTAGTAAATAATTCTAGCATAATAATATTAAAATAATTGAATAAAAGTGGGTGTAAGTTAGTAAATAATTCTAGCATAATAATATTAAAATAATTGAATAAAAGTGAGTGTAAGTTAGTAAATAATTCTAGCACAATAATATTCCAATAATTGAATAAAAGTGAGTGTAAGTTAGTAAATAATTCTAGCACAATAATATTCAAATAATTGAATAAAAGTGAGTGTAAGTTATTAAATAATTCTAGCATAATAATATTAAAATAATTGAATACAACTGAGTGTAAGTTAGTAAATAATTCTAGCATAATAATATTAAAATAATTGGATAAAAGTGAGTGTAAGTAAATAATTCTAGCATAATAATATTAAAATAATTGAATACAACTGAGTGTAAGTTAGTAAATAATTCTAGAATAATAATATTAAAATAATTGAATACAAGTGAGTGTAAGTTAGTAAATAATTCTAGCATAATAATATTAAAATAATTGAATACTAGTGAGTGTAAGTTAGTAAATAATTCTAGCACAATAATATTCAAATAATTGAATAAAAGTGAGTGTAGGTTAGTAAATAATTCTAGCATAATAATAATAAAATAATTGAATACAACTGAGTGTAAGTTAGTAAATAATTCTAGCATAATAATATTAAAATAATTTAATAAAAGTGAGTGTAAGTAAGTAAATAATTCTAGCATAATAATATTAAAATAATTGAATACAACTGAGTGTTAGTTAGTAAATAATTCTAGCATAATAATATTAAAATAATTGAATACTAGTGAGTGTAAGTTAGTAAATAATTCTAGCACAATAATATTCAAATAATTGAATAAAAGTGAGTGTAAGTTAGTAAATAATTCTAGCATAATAATAATAAAATAATTGAATACAACTGAGTGTAAGTTAGTAAATAATTTTAGCATAATAATATTAAAATAATTTAATAAAAGTGAGTGTAAGTAAGTAAATAATTCTAGCATAATAATATTAAAATAATTGAATACAACTGAGTGTAAGTTAGTAAATAATTCTAGCATAATAATATTAAAATAATTGAATAAAAGTGAGTGTAAGTTAGTAAATAATTCTAGCATAATTATATTAAAATAATTGAATACAACTAAGTGTAAGTTAGTAAATAATTCTAGCATAATAATATTAAAATCAATCAATAAAAGTGTGTAAATTAGTAAATAATTCTAGCATAATAAAATAAAATAATTGAATAAAAGTGAGTGTAAGTTAGTAAATGATTATTTTTCTTCAGACAGCCTTAGAATAAAAGAATCTGGGGGGACTCGTCCTTGCAAAAGGACGAGTCAATCCCCGGGACAATCCTCTCGTTCATTGTGTTGTTTTAGGAAAACGTCTGAGCTAAGATTGTTTGTTCTGAAGTATCTTTTGGTACTATGTGTTACGTGTGTGTGTGTGTGTGTATGTTTGGAATGGTGCATATGTGTGTGTGTTCTGAGAGCAGGGGAGGGTGTTAAAGGCGTTGGTTAAGGGGCTCAGCGGGGACAGCAGCATGGAGTCCTAATTCAATTTAAAGCTCCGTGTTTGGACAGAAGTTGAGAGTTAGCTGAGGTGGCATGAAGCACAGTACAGAAACACACACACACACACACACACACACACACACACACACACACACACACACACACACACACACACACACACACACACACACACACACACACACACACACACACACACACACACACGCACACACTTGGCTCCGAGCATTCAGATCCTATCTGCTGCAAAATATCTTGCAATAAATCCGACGTAGGACGCAATGAGATCATGCAGAATGCAATCTCCCGCTGTAATGAAGCGTCCATTTTTCTTCTCTGTTGTATTATCAGCCTGACTTTCGCCAGGACGCTGAAACTGATCCAGAAGAAGAAGAGATGGAGATAAAGGAGCACCTTTTAGGACTGAAGCAGTGCCTTGGAAGTACTGCCAATGAATAAACAAGGCATTGCTGATGTGTGTGTGTGTGTGTGTGTGTGTGTGTGTGCTCTTGTATTTCTACCCTTCTTGAGACATCAACAAGGACAAGTACCTTCCATATGAGGACCGGTGAACAAGTTAGGACATAAATCATGGTCCCAATACGGAAAACCATTGCATCTAATAGAGAATGTCTCATTAGCACCCCTGGTGGTGAAATCTATCAAAATGAGGGTGGTCCCAAAAAGAAGGGATTTTTCAAATTGACTGTGTGTCGGTTTTAAAAGTGATCCCCCTCTGGTCAACATATGAAATAACAAGCGTGTGTAAGAAATTTGAAGTGCTCTCCCTCTGGCCAACATATGTAATAACGAGTGTGTGTAAGAAATTGAAACGCGACCCCTTCGGCCAAAATTAATTAAAAAAGATTAAATAAATATGTATATAGAGTCATACTGTAATAACTTGAAGTAAATAATGAAGATTAAAAAACAATTACAAAATAATAAAAAATAAATAAATAAATAACTAAAAGCAGTCTTTTTCTCACAATGTGTTGACTTTTTTCTTATAAAATTGGGAACAATTTCTCATATTCTTTCTGTTTCTGTAATATTGCAATGTTTTCTCGTAAAATTATTTCTTTTTTATGTAAAATTATTACTTTTTAATGCAAAATGGTGACATTTGTCATATAAAATTCTGAATTTGATCACAAAATTGCCAATTTTTTTGTTGTTCTTGTAAAATTATGACATTTTTTGAGTAAAATTATGACTTTTGTCATCATTTTGCCAAGTAAAATTGCAACTCTCTTCATAAAATTGCCAACATTTTAAAATGTTCCTATAAAATTGTGACTGTTATTGAGTAAAATTCCTACTTTTATCATAATATTGCACAAATGTTCAGTTTTTCTTGTGAAATTGTGACCTTTTTCTTGTAAACTTCCAATTCAGTTTTTTTTTACAGTTGCATAGTATGTATATATTATTAATGTTGTAAATACACATCTTTATACATCTAAAAAGGGTGGTCCTAAAGAGGGAGGCATTTTACAGAGTTCTCAAGAAATACAAGAATTTGTGTGTGTGTGTGTGTGTGTGTGTGTATGTGCGTGTGTGTGTGTGTGTGTGTGTGTGTGTGTGTGTGTGTGTGTGTGTGTGTGTGTGTGTGTGTGTGTTTACAGTAGGGAAGGGATTAATATGGCCACATTACTGGGTGGATGTCGCGTGAAAGAAAGGCGGGGAGTTAACCATTTTGCAATGCAGTCTGCTGAAAATGACGGAAAGCGCCATTCTACTGTGGTCAAAGTTGGAATTGCCACAAAGCACATTTTAAGATATTCCACACTCTACTGCTGTCTAGCGGCCTAAGTAGATCGTGCACCCCCTCAATTTGTCATGTTTCATGTGTCAGGTAAACTGTGAAGATAGGGGCCATGTGAAAACCCTACCTACTGTAAGGAGCAACTATTACCCGAATCTGACCGCTGATTGGATCATTAGGACCCGTGTGCAAAGACTTTTGTCAATTTTTGTGTTCCGTTGAAGCAAATTATTCAGATTTCGAGACAATTTTCCGACTTAACCACATTGGAGGCGTATTTTTCGTAAAAAAAAAACCCCAAAAAACTAGCAACATTCCTCGAAGACTATGTTTACACTGCAGGCCAAAGTGGCCCAAATCGTATTTTTTTAATTCTTAATTTTTCCATTCAACTGTTTACACTGCAAATTAAATGTGATTTTTATCAGACTCCAGTGTAAACACGCAGAGGCCCCGATGTGGCCCCAATTGGCCCCGTTTACACTGGACACCAAATCAGATTGACATAAAAACAGAATACAATGATTTGCTAATCCTTTTCAACCTATATTCCATTGAATAGACTGCAAAGACAAGATATTTAATGTTCGAACTGGTAAACTTTGTTATTTTTTGCAAATATTAGCTCATTTGGAATTTGATGCCTGCAACATGTTTCAAAAAAGATGGCACAAGTGGCAAAAAAGACTGAGAAAGTTGAGGAATGCTCATCAAACACTTGTTTGGAACATCCCACAGGTGAACAGGCTAATTGAGAACAGGTGGGTGCCATGATTGGGTATAAAAGCAGCTTCCATGAAATGCTCAGTCATTCACAAGCGTGAGCAAATTGTCGAACAGTTTAAGAACAACATTTCTCAACCAGCTATTGCAAGGAATTTAGGGATTTCACCATCTACGGTCCGTAATATCATCAAAAGGTTCAGAGAATCGGGAGAAATCACTGCACGTAAGCGGAAATGCCTGTGACCTTCGATCCCTCAGGCAGTACTGCATCAAAAACCGACATCAGTGTGTAAAGGATATCACCACATACCCTAAAAAGCAGCAGAACACTCCTGTCATGTATAGAGGACCTTTGACATTTGTATTTGTTGTCAATACCTAAAAAGCCACAGAGCGCTCCTGATATATAGAAGATCTTTGACATTTGTATTTGTTGTTGATTCTTAATCAGCATAGCGCTCTTGTCATGCAGAGGATCTTTGACATTTGTATTTGTTGTCGAAATATGTAAAATCAGCATAGCGCTTCTATCATACAGAGGATCTTTGACATTTGTATTTGTTGTCGAAATCTGTAAAAATCATGATTGTGCTCCTGTCAAATAGAGAACCTTTGACATTTGTATTCGTTGTCTATACCTAAAAAGCCACAGCACACTCCTGATATATAGAAGATCTTTGACATTTGTATTTGTTGTTGATTCTTAATCAGCATAGCGCTCCTGTCATACAGAGGATCTTTGACATTTGTATTTGTTGTCGAAATCTGTAAAAATCAGCATAGCGCTCCTGTCATACAGAGGATCTTTGACATTTGTATTTGTTGTCGAAATCTGTAAAAATCAACATAGTGCTCCTGTCATACAGAGGATCTTTGACATTTGTATTTGTTGTCGAAATCTGTAAAAATCATCATAATAGTGCTCCTGTCAAATAGAGCATCTTTGTCATTTGTATTTGTTGTCAATACCTAAAAAGCCACAGAGCGTTCCTGAAATATAAAAGATCTTTGACATTTGTATTTGTTGTTGATTCTTAATCAGCATAGCGCTCCTGTCATACAGAGGATCTTTGACATTTGTATTTGTTGTCGAAATCTGCAAAAATCAGCATAGCGCTCCTATCATACAGAGGATCTTTGACATTTGTATTTGTTGTTGATTCTCAATCAGCATAGCGCTCCTGTCATACAGAGTATCTTTGACATTTGTATTTGTTGTCGAAATCTGTAAAAATCAGCATAGCGCTCCTATCATACAGAGGATCTTTGACATTTGTATTTGTTGTCGAAATCTGTAAAAATCATGATAGTGCTCCTGTCAAATAGAGCATCTTTGACATTTGTATTTGTTGTTGATTCTTAATCAGCATTGCGCTCCTGTCATACAGAGGATCTTTGACATTTGTATTTGTTGTCGAAATCTGTAAAAATCATAATTGTGCTCCTGTCAAATAGAGAACCTTTGACATTTGTATTTGTTGTCAATACCTAAAAAGCCACAGAGCGCTCCTGATATATAGAAGATCTTTGACATTTGCATTTGTTGTTGATTCTTAATCAGCATAGCGCTCCTGTCATACAGAGGATCTTTGACATTTGTATTTGTTGTTGATTCTTAATCAGCATAGTGCTCCTGTCATACAAAGGATCTTTGACACTTGTATTCGTTGTCGATTTTTAAAATATAGTAGAAGGCTCCTGTTAAATAGAGGATCTTTGACATTTCTATTTTTTGTTGATTCTTAATCAGCATAGCACTCCTGTCATACAGAGGATCTTTGACATTTGTATTTGTTGTCGAAATCTGTAAAAATCAGCGTAGTGCTCCTGTCAAAACTTTGACATTTGTGTTTGTTGTCGATTCCTAAAAAGCCATGGACCGCTCCTGATATATAGAAGATCTTTGACATTTGTATTTGTTGTTGATTCTTAATCAGCATAGCGCTCTTGTCATACAGAGGATCTTTGACATTTATTATTATCATTTATCATTTGTATTTGTTGTCGAAATCTGTAAAAATCAGCATAGCGCTCCTATCATACAGAGTATCTTTGACATTTGTATTTGTTGTCGAAATCTGTAAAAATCAACATAGTGCTCCTGTCATACAGAGGATCTTTGACATTTGTATTTGTTGTCGAAATCTGTAAAAATCATGACAGTGCTCCTGTCAAATAGAGGACCTTTGACATTTGTATTTGTTGTCAATACCTAAAAAGCCACAGCGCGCTCCTGATATATAAAATATCTTTGACATTTGTATTTGTTGTTGATTCTTAATCAGCATAGCGCTCCTGTCATACAGAGGATCTTTGACTTTTGTATTTATTGTCGAAATCTGTAAAAATCAGCATAGCGCTCCTATCATACAGAGGATCTTTGACATTTGTATTTGTTGTCGAAATCTGTAAAAATCATGATAGTGCTCCTGTCAAATAGAGCATCTTTGACATTTGTATTTGTTGTTGATTCTTAATCAGCATTGCGCTCCTGTCATACAGAGGATCTTTGACATTTGTATTTGTTGTCGAAATCTGTAAAAATCATAATTGCGCTCCTGTCAAATAGAGAACCTTTGACATTTGTATTTGTTGTCAATACCTAAAAAGCCACAGAGCGCTCCTGATATATAGAAGATCTTTGACATTTGCATTTGTTGTTGATTCTTAATCAGCATAGCGCTCCTGTCATACAGAGGATCTTTGACATTTGTATTTGTTGTTGATTCTTAATCAGCATAGTGCTCCTGTCATACAAAGGATCTTTGACACTTGTATTCGTTGTCGATTTTTAAAATATAGTAGAAGGCTCCTGTTAAATAGAGGATCTTTGACATTTCTATTTTTTGTTGATTCTTAATCAGCATAGCACTCCTGTCATACAGAGGATCTTTGACATTTGTATTTGTTGTCGAAATCTGTAAAAATCAGCGTAGTGCTCCTGTCAAAACTTTGACATTTGTGTTTGTTGTCGATTCCTAAAAAGCCATGGACCGCTCCTGATATATAGAAGATTTTTGACATTTGTATTTGTTGTTGATTCCTAATCAGCATAGCGCTCTTGTCATACAGAGGATCTTTGACATTTATTATTATCATTTATCATTTGTATTTGTTGTCGAAATCTGTAAAAATCAGCATAGCGCTCCTATCATACAGAGGATCTTTGACATTTGTATTTGTTGTCGAAGTCTGTAAAAATCAACATAGTGCTCCTGTCATACAGAGGATCTTTGACATTTGCATTTGTTGTCGAAATCTGTAAAAATCATGGTAGTGCTCCTGTCAAATAGAGCATCTTTGTCATTTGTATTTGTTGTCAATACCTAAAAAGCCACAGAGCGCTCCTGATATATAGAAGATCTTTGACATTTGTATTTGTTGTTGATTCTTAATCAGCATAGTGCTCCTGTCAAATAGAGCATCTTTGTCATTTGTATTTGTTGTCGAAATCTGTAAAAATCAGCGTAGTGCTCCTGTCAAAACTTTGACATCTGTGTTTGTTGTCGATTCCTAAAAAGCAGCAGAACGCTCCTGTCGAATCGAGGACCTTTGACATTTGTATTTGTTGTCAAAATCTGTAAAAATCAGCATAGCGCTCCTATCATATAGAGGATCTTTGACATTTGTATTTGTTGTCGAAATCTGTAAAAATCATGATAGTGCTCCTGTAAAATAGAGCATCTTTGTCATTTGTATTTGTTGTCGAAATCTGTACAAATCAGCATCGCGCTCGTGTCATACAGAGGATCTTTGTCATTTGTATTTGTTGTCGAAATCTGTAAAAATCATGATAGTGCTTCTGTCAAATAGAGGACCTTTGACATTTGTATTTGTTGTCAGTACCTAAAAAGCCACAGAGCGCTCCTGATATATAGAAGATCTTTGACATTTGTATTTGTTGTTGATTCTTAATCAGCATAGCGCTCCTGTCATACAGAGGATCTTTGACATTTGTATTTGTTGTCGAAATCTGTAAAAATCAGCATAGTGCTCCTGTCAAAACTTTGACATTTGTATTTGTTGTCAATACCTAAAAAGCCACAGAGCGCTCCTGATATATAGAAGATCTTTGACATTTGCATTTGTTGTTGATTCTTAATCAGCATAGCGCTCCTGTCATACAGAGGATCTTTGACATTTGTATTTGTTGTCGAAATCTGTAAAAATCCGTGTAGTGCTCCTGTCAAAACTTTGACATTTGTGTTTGTTGTCGATTCCTAAAAAGCCATGGAGCGCTCCTGATATATAGAAGATCTTTGACATTTGTATTTATTGTTGATTCTTAATCAGCATAGCGCTCTTGTCATGCAGAGGATCTTTGACATTTGTATTTGTTGTTGATTCTTAATCAGCATAGTGCTCCTGTCATACAAAGGATCTTTGGCACTTGTATTCGTTGTCGATTTTTAAAATGCAGTAGAAGGCTCTTGTTAAATAGAGGATTTTTGACATTTCTATTTTGTGTTGATTCGTAATCAGCATAGCGCTCCTGTCATACAGAGGATCTTTGACATTTGTATTTGTTGTCGAAATCTGTAAAAATCAGCATAGTGCTCCTGTCAAAACTTTGACATTTGTATTTGTTGTCAATAACTAAAAAGCCACAGAGCGCTCCTGATATATATAAGATCTTTGACATTTGCATTTGTTGTTGATTCTTAATCAGCATAGCGCTCCTGTCATACAGACGATCTTTGACATTTGTATTTGTTGTCGAAATCTGTAAAAATCGGCGTAGTGCTCCTGTCAAAACTTTGACATTTGTGTTTGTTGTCGATACCTAAAAAGCCACAGCGCGCTCCTGATATATAAAAGATCTTTGACATTTGTATTTGTTGTTGATTCTTAATCAGCATAGCGCTCCTGTCATACAGAAGATCTTTGACTTTTGTATTTATTGTCGAAATCTGTAAAAATCAGCATAGCGCTCCTATCATACAGAGGATCTTTGACATTTGTATTTGTTGTCGAAATCTGTAAAAATCAACATAGTGCTCCTGTCATACAGAGGATCTTTGACATTTGCATTTGTTGTCGAAATCTGTAAAAATCATGGTAGTGCTCCTGTCAAATAGAACATCTTTGTCATTTGTATTTGTTGTCAATACCTAAAAAGCCACAGAGCGCTCCTGATATATAAAATATCTTTGACATTTGTATTTGTTGTTGATTCTTAATCAGCATAGCGCTCCTGTCATACAGAGGATCTTTGACTTTTGTATTTGTTGTCGAAATCTGTAAAAATCAGCATAGTGCTCCTGTCAAAACTTTGACATTTGTATTTGTTGTCAATACCTAAAAAGCCACAGAGCGCTCCTGATATATAGAAGATCTTTGACATTTGTATTTGTTGTCGAAATCTGTAAAAATCATGATAGTGCTCCTGTCAAAACTTTGACATTTGTGTTTGTTGTCGATTCCTAAAAAGCCATGGAGCGCTCCTGATATGTAGAAGATCTTTGACATTTGTATTTGTTGTTGATTCTTAATCAGCATAGCGCTCCTGTCATACAGAGGATCTTTGACATTTGTATTTGTTGTCGAAATCTGTAAAAATCAGCGTAGTGCTCCTGTCAAAACTTTTTGACATTTGTGTTTGTTGTCGATTCCTAAAAAGCAGCAGAACGCTCCTGTCGAATCGAGGACCTTTGACATTTGTATTTGTTGTCAAAATCTGTAAAAATCAGCATAGCGCTCCTATCATATAGAGGATCTTTGACATTTGTATTTGTTGTCGAAATCTGTAAAAATCATGATAGTGCTCCTGTAAAATAGAGCATCTTTGTCATTTGTATTTGTTGTCGAAATCTGTACAAATCAGCATCGCGCTCGTGTCATACAGAGGATCTTTGTCATTTGTATTTGTTGTCGAAATCTGTAAAAATCATGATAGTGCTTCTGTCAAATAGAGGACCTTTGACATTTGTATTTGTTGTCAATACCTAAAAAGCCACAGAGCGCTCCTGATATATAGAAGATCTTTGACATTTGCATTTGTTGTTGATTCTTAATCAGCATAGCGCTCCTGTCATACAGAGGATCTTTGACATTTGTATTTGTTGTTGATTCTTAATCAGCATAGTGCTCCTGTCATACAAAGGATCTTTGACACTTGTATTCGTTGTCGATTTTTAAAATATAGTAGAAGGCTCCTGTTAAATAGAGGATCTTTGACATTTCTATTTTTTGTTGATTCTTAATCAGCATAGCACTCCTGTCATACAGAGGATCTTTGACATTTGTATTTGTTGTCGAAATCTGTAAAAATCAGCGTAGTGCTCCTGTCAAAACTTTGACATTTGTGTTTGTTGTCGATTCCTAAAAAGCCATGGACCGCTCCTGATATATAGAAGATTTTTGACATTTGTATTTGTTGTTGATTCCTAATCAGCATAGCGCTCTTGTCATACAGAGGATCTTTGACATTTATTATTATCATTTATCATTTGTATTTGTTGTCGAAATCTGTAAAAATCAGCATAGCGCTCCTATCATACAGAGGATCTTTGACATTTGTATTTGTTGTCGAAGTCTGTAAAAATCAACATAGTGCTCCTGTCATACAGAGGATCTTTGACATTTGCATTTGTTGTCGAAATCTGTAAAAATCATGGTAGTGCTCCTGTCAAATAGAGCATCTTTGTCATTTGTATTTGTTGTCAATACCTAAAAAGCCACAGAGCGCTCCTGATATATAGAAGATCTTTGACATTTGTATTTGTTGTTGATTCTTAATCAGCATAGTGCTCCTGTCAAATAGAGCATCTTTGTCATTTGTATTTGTTGTCGAAATCTGTAAAAATCAGCGTAGTGCTCCTGTCAAAACTTTGACATCTGTGTTTGTTGTCGATTCCTAAAAAGCAGCAGAACGCTCCTGTCGAATCGAGGACCTTTGACATTTGTATTTGTTGTCAAAATCTGTAAAAATCAGCATAGCGCTCCTATCATATAGAGGATCTTTGACATTTGTATTTGTTGTCGAAATCTGTAAAAATCATGATAGTGCTCCTGTAAAATAGAGCATCTTTGTCATTTGTATTTGTTGTCGAAATCTGTACAAATCAGCATCGCGCTCGTGTCATACAGAGGATCTTTGTCATTTGTATTTGTTGTCGAAATCTGTAAAAATCATGATAGTGCTTCTGTCAAATAGAGGACCTTTGACATTTGTATTTGTTGTCAGTACCTAAAAAGCCACAGAGCGCTCCTGATATATAGAAGATCTTTGACATTTGTATTTGTTGTTGATTCTTAATCAGCATAGCGCTCCTGTCATACAGAGGATCTTTGACATTTGTATTTGTTGTCGAAATCTGTAAAAATCAGCATAGTGCTCCTGTCAAAACTTTGACATTTGTATTTGTTGTCAATACCTAAAAAGCCACAGAGCGCTCCTGATATATAGAAGATCTTTGACATTTGCATTTGTTGTTGATTCTTAATCAGCATAGCGCTCCTGTCATACAGAGGATCTTTGACATTTGTATTTGTTGTCGAAATCTGTAAAAATCCGTGTAGTGCTCCTGTCAAAACTTTGACATTTGTGTTTGTTGTCGATTCCTAAAAAGCCATGGAGCGCTCCTGATATATAGAAGATCTTTGACATTTGTATTTATTGTTGATTCTTTATCAGCATAGCGCTCTTGTCATGCAGAGGATCTTTGACATTTGTATTTGTTGTTGATTCTTAATCAGCATAGTGCTCCTGTCATACAAAGGATCTTTGGCACTTGTATTCGTTGTCGATTTTTAAAATGCAGTAGAAGGCTCTTGTTAAATAGAGGATTTTTGACATTTCTATTTTGTGTTGATTCGTAATCAGCATAGCGCTCCTGTCATA
This sequence comes from Nerophis lumbriciformis, assembly GCF_033978685.3. NCBI lineage: Eukaryota > Metazoa > Chordata > Actinopteri > Syngnathiformes > Syngnathidae > Nerophis > Nerophis lumbriciformis. The sequence goes on along the minus strand of NC_084549.2, from coordinate 58,221,742 downwards.
CAGAGGATCTTTGACATTTGTATTTGTTGTCGAAATCTGTAAAAATCAGCATAGTGCTCCTGTCAAAACTTTGACATTTGTATTTGTTGTCAATAACTAAAAAGCCACAGAGCGCTCCTGATATATATAAGATCTTTGACATTTGCATTTGTTGTTGATTCTTAATCAGCATAGCGCTCCTGTCATACAGACGATCTTTGACATTTGTATTTGTTGTCGAAATCTGTAAAAATCGGCGTAGTGCTCCTGTCAAAACTTTGACATTTGTGTTTGTTGTCGATACCTAAAAAGCCACAGCGCGCTCCTGATATATAAAAGATCTTTGACATTTGTATTTGTTGTTGATTCTTAATCAGCATAGCGCTCCTGTCATACAGAAGATCTTTGACTTTTGTATTTATTGTCGAAATCTGTAAAAATCAGCATAGCGCTCCTATCATACAGAGGATCTTTGACATTTGTATTTGTTGTCGAAATCTGTAAAAATCAACATAGTGCTCCTGTCATACAGAGGATCTTTGACATTTGCATTTGTTGTCGAAATCTGTAAAAATCATGGTAGTGCTCCTGTCAAATAGAACATCTTTGTCATTTGTATTTGTTGTCAATACCTAAAAAGCCACAGAGCGCTCCTGATATATAAAATATCTTTGACATTTGTATTTGTTGTTGATTCTTAATCAGCATAGCGCTCCTGTCATACAGAGGATCTTTGACTTTTGTATTTGTTGTCGAAATCTGTAAAAATCAGCATAGTGCTCCTGTCAAAACTTTGACATTTGTATTTGTTGTCAATACCTAAAAAGCCACAGAGCGCTCCTGATATATAGAAGATCTTTGACATTTGTATTTGTTGTCGAAATCTGTAAAAATCATGATAGTGCTCCTGTCAAAACTTTGACATTTGTGTTTGTTGTCGATTCCTAAAAAGCCATGGAGCGCTCCTGATATGTAGAAGATCTTTGACATTTGTATTTGTTGTTGATTCTTAATCAGCATAGCGCTCCTGTCATACAGAGGATCTTTGACATTTGTATTTGTTGTCGAAATCTGTAAAAATCAGCGTAGTGCTCCTGTCAAAACTTTTTGACATTTGTGTTTGTTGTCGATTCCTAAAAAGCAGCAGAACGCTCCTGTCGAATCGAGGACCTTTGACATTTGTATTTGTTGTCAAAATCTGTAAAAATCAGCATAGCGCTCCTATCATATAGAGGATCTTTGACATTTGTATTTGTTGTCGAAATCTGTAAAAATCATGATAGTGCTCCTGTAAAATAGAGCATCTTTGTCATTTGTATTTGTTGTCGAAATCTGTACAAATCAGCATCGCGCTCGTGTCATACAGAGGATCTTTGTCATTTGTATTTGTTGTCGAAATCTGTAAAAATCATGATAGTGCTTCTGTCAAATAGAGGACCTTTGACATTTGTATTTGTTGTCAGTACCTAAAAAGCCACAGAGCGCTCCTGATATATAGAAGATCTTTGACATTTGTATTTGTTGTTGATTCTTAATCAGCATAGCGCTCCTGTCATACAGAGGATCTTTGACATTTGTATTTGTTGTCGAAATCTGTAAAAATCAGCATAGTGCTCCTGTCAAAACTTTGACATTTGTATTTGTTGTCAATACCTAAAAAGCCACAGAGCGCTCCTGATATATAGAAGATCTTTGACATTTGCATTTGTTGTTGATTCTTAATCAGCATAGCGCTCCTGTCATACAGAGGATCTTTGACATTTGTATTTGTTGTCGAAATCTGTAAAAATCCGTGTAGTGCTCCTGTCAAAACTTTGACATTTGTGTTTGTTGTCGATTCCTAAAAAGCCATGGAGCGCTCCTGATATATAGAAGATCTTTGACATTTGTATTTATTGTTGATTCTTAATCAGCATAGCGCTCTTGTCATGCAGAGGATCTTTGACATTTGTATTTGTTGTTGATTCTTAATCAGCATAGTGCTCCTGTCATACAAAGGATCTTTGGCACTTGTATTCGTTGTCGATTTTTAAAATGCAGTAGAAGGCTCTTGTTAAATAGAGGATTTTTGACATTTCTATTTTGTGTTGATTCGTAATCAGCATAGCGCTCCTGTCATACAGAGGATCTTTGACATTTGTATTTGTTGTCGAAATCTGTAAAAATCAGCATAGTGCTCCTGTCAAAACTTTGACATTTGTATTTGTTGTCAATAACTAAAAAGCCACAGAGCGCTCCTGATATATATAAGATCTTTGACATTTGCATTTGTTGTTGATTCTTAATCAGCATAGCGCTCCTGTCATACAGACGATCTTTGACATTTGTATTTGTTGTCGAAATCTGTAAAAATCGGCGTAGTGCTCCTGTCAAAACTTTGACATTTGTGTTTGTTGTCGATACCTAAAAAGCCACAGCGCGCTCCTGATATATAAAAGATCTTTGACATTTGTATTTGTTGTTGATTCTTAATCAGCATAGCGCTCCTGTCATACAGAAGATCTTTGACTTTTGTATTTATTGTCGAAATCTGTAAAAATCAGCATAGCGCTCCTATCATACAGAGGATCTTTGACATTTGTATTTGTTGTCGAAATCTGTAAAAATCAACATAGTGCTCCTGTCATACAGAGGATCTTTGACATTTGCATTTGTTGTCGAAATCTGTAAAAATCATGGTAGTGCTCCTGTCAAATAGAACATCTTTGTCATTTGTATTTGTTGTCAATACCTAAAAAGCCACAGAGCGCTCCTGATATATAAAATATCTTTGACATTTGTATTTGTTGTTGATTCTTAATCAGCATAGCGCTCCTGTCATACAGAGGATCTTTGACTTTTGTATTTGTTGTCGAAATCTGTAAAAATCAGCATAGTGCTCCTGTCAAAACTTTGACATTTGTATTTGTTGTCAATACCTAAAAAGCCACAGAGCGCTCCTGATATATAGAAGATCTTTGACATTTGTATTTGTTGTCGAAATCTGTAAAAATCATGATAGTGCTCCTGTCAAAACTTTGACATTTGTGTTTGTTGTCGATTCCTAAAAAGCCATGGAGCGCTCCTGATATGTAGAAGATCTTTGACATTTGTATTTGTTGTTGATTCTTAATCAGCATAGCGCTCCTGTCATACAGAGGATCTTTGACATTTGTATTTGTTGTCGAAATCTGTAAAAATCAGCGTAGTGCTCCTGTCAAAACTTTTTGACATTTGTGTTTGTTGTCGATTCCTAAAAAGCCATGGAGCGCTCCTGATGTATAGAAGATCTTTGACATTTGTATTTGTTGTTGATTCTTAATCAGCATAGCGCTCTTGTCATACAGAGGATCTTTGACATTTGTATTGTCAGGCTTGGACGGAGGAAGGGACTCAGATGCAGAGAGGTGATTCCAAATAAAGCTTTTATTGTGAAATACTCTTTAAGCCTCCAGAGCCGAGTAAATTCAATTACTATGAATTACAAAAATACTATTGACAAAATGTTCCAAAAGGGAAAAACCGAAAATCACTCCAAAAAAAGGAGGAATACAAAAATAAGGACGATATAATTAGCACCGTATCTGTTATCAAAAACTTTAACAAAAAACGCTCCAAATAGGAGGAAGAAAATAAATACTATAAAACTTAACTACTCTAATCAATGTAAACAAAAAATCACTCAACAAACTTTGAGGAAAAAATCTTTAAGGAAAAATAATAACTCACCACTGCGGTAGAAAAAGGTAGGATAACAAAAGTCGCTCTGAGGGAGGAAAAAAGTCAATTCAAAATTACAGCGTGGGATATTCTGGGAGCAAGGACGTAGACGTGAGACAAGGCAAGGCATGGACATGAACAGGGACATGGAACGCAAGACAGGCACGAAAGCTCGAGACAATCTGGCACAGAACAAGGGGAGGCTTGGGCTTATAAAGAACATGAGGGTAATGGGAAACAGGTGGAAACAATCAAGGGTCAGGAATGACGTCAGACTGGTGACACAAGAGGAAGGACCCGTGATCTGAAACAAGAGGAGTTGCTTTTCAAAATAAAACATGTAAATCACAAGACAGAAAAAACCAAGACAAGACTTCCCTTGTCGAAATCTGTAAAAATCAGCATAGCGCTCCTATCATACAGAGGATCTTTGACATTTGTATTTGTTGTCGAAATCTGTAAAAATCAGCGTAGCGCTCCTATCATACAGAGGATCTTTGACATTTGCATTTGTTGTCGAAATCTGTAAAAATCATGGTAGTGCTCCTGTCAAATAGAGCATCTTTGTCATTTGTATTTGTTGTCAATACCTAAAAAGCCACAGAGCGCTCCTGATATAGAAGATCTTTGACATTTGTATTTGTTGTTGATTCTTAATCAGCATAGTGCTCCTGTCAAATTGAGCATCTTTGACATTTGTATTTGTTGTCGAAATATGTAAAAATCAGCGTAGTGCTCCTGTCAAAACTTTGACATTTGTGTTTGTTGTCGATTCCTAAAAAGCAGCACCTTTGACATTTGCATTTGTTGTCAATACCTAAAAAGCCACGGAGCGCTCCTGATATATAGAAGATCTTTGACATTTGTATTTGTTGTTGATTCTTAATCAGCATAGCGCTCTTGTCATACAGAGGATCTTTGACATTTGTATTTGTTGTTGATTCTTAATCAGCATAGTGCTCCTGTCATACAAAGGATCTTTGGCACTTGTATTCGTTGTCGATTTTTAAGATGCAGTAGAAGGCTCCTGTTAAATAGAGGATCTTTGACATTTCTATTTTGTGTTGATTCTTAATCAGCATAGCGCTACAGTCATATATAGGATCTTTGATTGACATTTTTGTTGTCGATTTTTAACAAACAGCAGAGAGCTCCTGCAATGTACTACAGACTTTGCAGTCTCGAGAAGAATATTTCCAGTAGTCTCTTAAAAACCTACAGAGCATCTATCCTGTCATGTACATGATCTTTGACATGTGAATTTTCTGTTAATTCTTTAAAAAGCAGCAGAGTCCTCCTGTCATAAAGAGGATCTCTGACTGGGATCTTTCCAGTCGGTCCTTAAAAATCGCAGAGCACTCCTGTTATATAAAGGATCTTTGACTAGTGTTAACTTATTGTTTGTGTTTTATGGATGACTCATGAGCCATGAAGTGAGGTAAAAAAGTGGAAAGTACGGCAGTGCGTTGCATTGACACAATACTTTGCACACGATGTCCATCTTCACGCAGGGCGAGGAGCGATCAGTTTCACATCTTCCCATCGTCTGGTTTCCTGTCATTGATCAGAACAAGCTCTTCTTCTCCTGGCGAGGGAAACCTGATCATGGCGGTGAGGAGATGGAGGAGATGTCGGGGTGGGACGTTGTTGTCTTCAGGAGAAGGAGAAGAGAAGGGTAAAGACGTTAGCAGCATCTGGAGCCTCCTTGTAAAGCACGGAGTATCTTATTCTGCTTTAATCGAATTCCTTTCGCTCTTCTTGGCGTCACGCTGCAATGAAAAATCATCCGGCTCGCACGTGGGTGGCGTCCCACTTGTTGTGTCACTCATCATGTGGACCCAGTTTGGCGTCGCACCCTCACAGCCATAACACTTCTCCGCGCTTGAGTGGCAGCCGCTCTCGCCTGCCGGGGGAGGTCATCACCCTGTCCATCTGTTCCTGATCCGACCCCTGCGTAGAGGGGGCCCCACATTGTCGCAGGGGCCCGTAAACACTACCAAAAATAAAAAAGACCCCAAGTGAGATAAATGTTTGGATTTTTCTTTCAAAGGTTGTGCCGCACGGAGGTCACATCACCACCAAAAGAACTGAAAATGACAGACTATAAGCCGCTACATTTTCCTACACTTTGAACCCTGCAGCTTATAAGGCGGCGCGGCTGATTTATAGATTTTTCTTCGCTGAGGGCCATACTGCTAATAGTTTAAAATAGAGATGTCCGATTATATCGGGCTGCCAATATTATCGGCCGATAAATGCTTTAAAATGTAATATCGGAAATTATCAATATCGGTTTCAAAAAGTAAAATGTATGACTTTTTAAAACGCCGCTGTGTACACGGACGTAGGGAGAAGTACAGAGCGCCATTAAACCTTAAAGGCACTGCCTTTGCGTGCCGGCCCAATCACATAGTACCTACGGCTTTTCACACCCACAAGTGATTGCAACGCATACTTGGTCAACAGCCATACAGGTCACACTGAGGGTGGCCGTATAAACAACTTTAACACTGTTACAAATATGCGCCACACTGTGAACCCACACCAAACAAGAATGACAAACACATTTCGGGAGAACATCCGCACCGTAACACAACATAAACACAACAGAACAAATACCCAGAACCCCTTGCATAACATTTCACATACTGCAAAAACTGAAATCTAAGTAAGATTAAATATCTCAAATAAGGATGATATTTGCTTATTTTCTGTTTGATAAGATAATTCTTCTCACTAAGCAGATTTTATGTTAGAGTGTTTTACTTGTTTTAAGGGTTTTGGTCCTAAATGATCTCAGTAAGATATTACAGCTCGTTGCTGAGATTTGATGACCTATATTGAGTAAAACATGCTTGAAACTAGAATATCAACTGTTGCAAAGCTGTGTCATCAACACTCACAAGTATAAAACTACTTTTTTAAAGTAATCATTTCTTATTTCAAGCATGAACAAAAAAATCATGACTTTGACACAATTGTGTCTCATGATTAAAACGGATGATAGCCAAATGGACTTTTCTGTTTTATTTTCAATGAAACAATAGAAAATACGTACTCATATAGTAGTACAGTTGGTACAGTACAGTAAACGGACAGTTAATATTTAAACATTTCACATGTGACATTTCTAACTATTTTGAACAGAAATAGTTCATGCACATTCAGATAAATTCTTCAAAATTACAATAAGAAAAAATTGGCTGGGGGCCGGGCTGTATATATATATATATATATATATATATATATATATATATATATATATATATATATATATACATATATATATATATTCCTTGCGCACTAAATGACTGAAATAGCACGCACTTGGCGTGATGATGTCATGTTGTCGATGGAAAAATGCATTTTTAGACCATATGATTTGCCTGAGCGGCTATGAGACCCCGAGAGTAACAAGCAGTTGCCTTGTTGTCTTTCCATTAAGAACGATAAACTAGTTTTTAGTGTAAGTTTGCTGGTTTCAAGAAATGTAATTCATTATGTCAAGATAATGGCTCTAGCATTTACTTAATTTAAAAATATATTTTTCAACATATTGAGCAAAAAGGTCTCATATTTGTTTTTCTACCAAAAAAAGTGCACTTGTTATTAGTGAGAATATACTTATTTTAAGGTATTTTGGGGTTCATTGAGGTTAGCTAATTTTACTTGTTTTGGAAGTCTGACAAGCCAATTTTTCTTGTTCTATTGGCAGATAATTTTGCTTAGTTCAAACAAAATACCCCTCATTTTTATTTATTTTTTTCTTGTTTTTGAACACTGACTTTTTGCAGTGCAGCATTTGTATATCATTGTTTTATTTAGTGTTATGGGTCTTTGTGACCTTTCCAGCAATGCACGCTCCAATAGAACAGTGGTTCTCAAATGGGGGTACGCGTACCCCTGCGGGTACTTGAAGGTATGCCAAGGGGTACGTGAGATTTTTTTTAAATATTCTAAAAATAGCAACAATTCAAAAATCCTTTATAAATATATTTATTGAATAATACTTGAACAAAATATGAATGTAAGTTCATAACTCAGTGAAGCACAAGCTCGGGTTTCTCACTAAAATGTCTGTCAAAAAGAACTGTGAAAAGAAATGCAACAATGCAATATACAGTGTTGACAGCTATTTTTTTTGTGGACATGTTCCATAAATATTGATGTTAAAGATTTTTTTTTTGTGTTTAGAATTAAGTTCATGAATCCAATCCCTAAAGAGGGCACCTTAAGTTGATGATTACTTCTATGTGTAGAAATCTTCATTTATAATTGAATCACTTGTTTATTTTTCAACAAGTTTTTAGTAATTTTTATATCTTTTTTTCCAAATAGTTCAAGAAAGACCACTACAAATGAGCAATATTTTGCACTTTTATACAATTTAATAAATCAGAAACTGATGACATAGTGCTGTATTTTACTTCTTTATCAACAAAAAATGCTTTGCTCTGATTAGGGGGTATTTGAATTAAAAAAAATGTTCACAGGGGGTACATCACTGAAAAAAGGTTGAGAACCACTGTAATAGACTGTCGAGTGGTCGCTCCACAATGTTGTGTGCCTCCGTGTTGTTATAGCTGTGCCCAGTCTGCCTCGCTTCTTGACATTTCTCTGCATTTCCCCACAATAATCGAAACTATTTTCAAAGTCCAAATTGACCTGGCAGGTACAGAGGATACATGTGCATAATGTTGTGTATTTTTTGGGGGGTACTTTTCCTATTAGATGTTGCAGTATTTGTGTGGTGTCTTCTTAAAGGGGAACATTATCACCAGACTATGTAAGCGTCAATATATACTTTGATGTTGCAGAAAAAAGACCATATATTTTTTTAACCGATTTCTGAACTCTAAATGGGTGAATTTTTCCGAATTAAACGCCTTTCTAATATTCGCTCTCGGAGCGATGACGTCACAACAAGGCGTCACATCGGGAAGCAATACGCCATTTTCTCAAACACCGAGTCAAATCAGCTCTGTTATTTTCCGTTTTTTCGACTGTTTTCCGTACCTTGGAGACATCATGCCTCGTCGGTGTGTTGTCGGAGGGTGTAACAACACGAACAGGGATGAACTCAAGTTGCACCAGTGGCCCAAAGATGCGAAAGTGGCAAGAAATTGGACGTTTGTTCCGCACACTTTACCGACGAAAGCTATGCTACGACAGAGATGGCAAGAATGTGTGGATATCCTGCGACACTCAAAGCAGATGCATTTCCAACGATAAAGTCAAAGAAATCTGCCGCCAGACCCCCATTGAATCTGCCGGAGTGTGTGAGCAATTTCAGGGACAAAGGACCTCGGTAGCACGGCAAGCAATGGTGGCAGTTTGTTCCCGCAGACGAGCGAGCTAAACCCCCTATCGACCCTAGCTTCCCTGGCCTGCTGACATCAACTCCAAAACTGGACAGATCAGCTTTCAGGAAAAGAGAGCGGATGAGGGTATGTCTACAGAATATATTAATTGATGAAAACTGGACTGTCTGCACTCTCAAAGTGCATGTTGTTGCCAAATGTATTTCATATGCTGTAAACCTAGTTCATAGTTGTTAGTTTCCTTTAATGCCAAACAAACACATACCATTTGTTGGTTGGAAGGCGATCGCCGAATTTGTCCTCGCTTTCTCCCGTGTCGCTGGCTGTCGTGTCGTTTTCGTCGGTTTCGCTTGCATACGGTTCAAACCGATATGGCTCAATAGCTTCAGTTTCTTCTTCAATTTCGTTTTCGCTACCTGCCTCCACACTACAACCATCCGTTTCAATACACGCGTCCATCCATCCATCCATCCATCCATCTTCTTCCGCTTATCCGAGGTCGGGTCGCGGGGGCAGCAGCCTAAGCAGGGAAGCCCAGACTTCCCTCTCCCCAGCCACTTCGTCCAGCTCTTCCTGTGGGACCCCGAGGCGTTCCCAGGCCAGCCGGGAGACATAGTCTTCCCAACGTGTCCTGGGTCTTCCCCGCGGCCTCCTACCGGTCGGACGTGCCCTAAACACCTCCCTAGGGAGGCGTTTGGGTGGCATCCTGACTAGATGCCCAAACCACCTCATCTGGCTTCTCTCGATGTGGAGGAGCAGCGGCTTTACTTTGAGCTCCCCCCGGATGGCAGAGCTTCTCACCCTATCTCTAAGGGAGAGCCCCGCCACCCGGCGGAGGAAACTCATTTCGGCCGCTTGTACCCGCGATCTTGTCCTTTCGGTCATAACCCAAAGCTCATGACCATAGGTGAGGACGGGAACGTAGATCGACCGGTAAATTGAGAGCTTTGCCTTCCGGCTCAGCTCCTTCTTCACCACAACGGATCGATACAGCGTCTGCATTACTGAAGACGCCGCACCGATCCGCCTGTTGATCTCACGATCCACTCTTCCCTCACTCTTGAACAAGACTCCGAGGTACTTGAACTCCTCCACTTGGGGCAAGATCTCCTCCCCAACCCGGAGATGGCACTCCACCCTTTTCCGGGCGAGAACCATGGACTCGGACTTGGAGGTGCTGATTCTCATCCTAGTCGCTTCACACTCGGCTGCGAACCGATCCAGTGAGAGCTGAAGATCCTGGCCAGATGAAGCCATCAGGACCACATCATCTGCAAAAAGCAGAGACCTAATCCTGCAGCCACCTAACCAGATCCCCTCAACGCCTTGACTGCGCCTAGAAATTCTGTCCATAAAGTGACAAAGGGCAGCCTTGGCGGAGTCTAACCCTCACTGGAAACGTGTCCGACTTACTGCCGGCAATGCGGACCAAGCTCTGGCACTGAGCATACAGGGAGTGGACTGCCACAATCAAACAGTCCGATACCCCATACTCTCTGAGCACTCCCCACAGGATTTCCCGAGGGACACGGTCGAATGCCTTCTCCAAGTCCACAAAACACATGTAGACTGGTTGGGCAAACTCCCATGCACCCTCAAGGACCCTGCCGAGAGTATAGAGCTGGTCCACAGTTCCACGACCAGGACGAAAACCCACACTGTTCCTCCTGAATCCGAGGTTCGACTATCCGGCGTAGCCTCCTCTCCAGTACACCTGAATAGACCTTACCGGGAAGGCTGAGGAGTGTGATCCCACGATAGTTAGAGCACACCCTCCGGTTCCCCTTCTTAAAGAGAGGAACCACCACCCTGGTCTGCCAATCCAGAGGTACATGCGTAATCTGTTGAATCGCTTAAGCCGCTGAAATCCGTGTCTGAATCCGAGCTAATGTCGCTATAGCTTGCTGTTCTTTCCGCCATGTTTGTTTGTGTTGGCATCACTATGTGACGTCACAGGAAAATGGACGGGTGTATATAACGATGGTTAATATCAGGCACTTTGAAGCTTTTTTTAGGGATATTGCGTGATGGGTAAAATTTTGAAAAAAACTTCGAAAAATATAATAAGCCACTGGGAACTGATTTTTAATGGTTTTAACAATTCTGAAATTGTGATAATTTTCCCCTTTAACCAATCTTTTCATAGTTCATGCTCATGACCAGCATTATGTATTCGGCCCGAGGCATTTTTGTGGCGTTATTGCTGCGCTAATAGAGTGGCGTAATGAATTTACTCCTTTTCCAATCATAAATAATCATAAATGAATTCCCTCTTCTCTTCTGGTGTTATTGCCAGCCGTGTCTCGGGCACCTCGGGGAGCCGCAATTAGGCCCTGATGGCATTATGCTGTCTTATTAGCATTAGAATCACTCATACAGTACAGTGCGGGTTATTTGAAGAGCAGCCAATAAAGCATCATTGGTTTTAATTGGGACACTCACGTTTACGCAACATGTCAGACTCGGGGTTTATTTTTAAGCCAGCTGATTTGCTTGCAATTAAAAACCGCGTCAGCCCCGGCTGGCTGTGAAAGTGTAAATAGATTATAGCGCATGGTGGAAAAGGAGGCTTTTCACTGAGTAAATAAATGATTTAACCTTTCCCTCCGTCCACGGTGAGCACGTCGAAGGCGGCGGGAGGAAACTGAGTGATTTCATTTTCCGTGCATTTCGGGGAGGAATAATAAATGTGTCGTGGCCACGAATTCGACTTTGAAGACCGCACACGCCCTAAAGCGAGGCTGCAGACGTCTCACCCGGCTTATGCTGCTGGTTAAATGACTTTGTTAACAAGCAGAAATATGAATTCATAAATGGAGTCTCATCTTTAAATATTAGGTTCATTTTGCAAGAAGTTATAAGGCTTTGCCTACAGCAGGGGTCGGCAACCCAAAATGTTGAAAGAGCCATATTGGACCAAAAATACAAAAACAAATCTGTCTGGAGCCGCAAAAAAAATTAAAAGCCATATTACATACAGATAGTGTGTCATGAGATATAAATTGAATTAGGAGGACTTAAAGGAAACTAAATGACCTCAAATATACCTACAAATGAGGCATAATGATGCAATATGTACATATAGCTAGCCTAAATAGCACGTTAGCATCGATTAGCTTGCAGTCATGCTCTGACCAAATATGCCCGATTAGCACTCCACACAAGTCAGTAACATCAACAAAACTCACCTTTGTGCATTCATGCACAACGTTAAAAGTTTGGTGGACAAAATGAGACAGAAAAATAAGTGGCATAAAACACGTCCTAGAAAGTTATACATGTAAACAAACTACGGTGAGTTCAAGGACCGCCAAATACTCGAATCAGTGAAGCATGTTTAATACAAACAGTGTGCTTTATAACAATTGGGGAGGTTTGTGTCATGTTTGTCCTCCTACAGAAACCATATTAACACAAAAAATATATTTTTTTCCACTCATCTTTTTTCATATATTTTCGAAAAAGCTCCAGAGAGCCACTAGGGCGGCGCTAAAGAGCCGCATGTGGCTCTAGAGCCGCGGGTTGCCGACCCCCGGCCTACAGCTACCGTTACCGGTCCGTGACACATTTGCTAACGGGCCGCACAGACCTTTGCGTCACTAAGAATTTTAGTGGGATTTTTTTTTAAGATGTCATTGCTCAAAAATAATAATCAATCAAAATGAATGTTTTTATGAATTATTGACCTATTTAAGGCTCCAATTACTTCACATCAAATATTCCACTACGGAAATCTTGCATATTTTGTGTTTGCTATAAAAAAAAAAAGTTTTTATTTTGTTAGTTTTTTTATAGCAAACACTAAATATGCAAGGTTTTTGTAGTGGACTCTTTGATGTGAAGTAATTGGAGCCTTAAATAGGTCAATAATTCATAAAAACATTAATTTTGATTGATTATTATTTTTGAGCAATGACATCTTAAAAAAAAATCCCACTAAAATTCTTAGTGACGCAAAGGTCTGTGTCACGGACCGGTAAAGGTCCCTGGACCGGTGGTTGGGGACCACTGCTGTAGGCAAATCTCATAACTTCTTGCAAAATGAACCTAATATTTAAAGATGAGACTACATTTATGAATTCATGAAATTCACGAAAACCTTGCATATTTTGTGTTTGCTAAAAAAAACTAACAAAATAAAAACCGGTTTATTTTTATAGCAAACACAAAATATGCAAGGTTTTCGTAGTGGAATCTTTGATGTGAAGTAATTGGAGCCTTAAATAGGTCAATAATTCATAAAAACATTCATTTTGATTGATTATTATTTTTGAGCAATGACATCTTAAAAAAAAATCCCACTAAAATTCTTAGTGACGCAAAGGTCTGTGCGGCCCGTTAGCAAATGTGTCACGGACCGGTAACAGTATTTAACAAAATAAAAACAGTTTTTTTTATAGCAAACACAAAATATGCAAGGTTTTCGTAGTGGAATCTTTGATGTGAAGTAATTGGAGCCTTAAATAAATCAATAATTAATTCAATTCACCAAACCGTATCTTAGAATGGTAGGATGAACAGCTATAATGTATGATGCAATCAATATTCATGTTAATTATCAAATTATAACTCAGAATGTTTGCTGAGCAGCTATAAGGTGTGATGCATTCGGTGCTCATGTTAACTACCAAATTGTAACTTAAAATGGTTGCTGAACAACAATAATTCATAAAGACATTAATTTTGATTGATTATTATTTTTTGAAATAAAAAAAACATAAAATAAAAAAACAAATACAACTTTATATTGACACACTGAAGATCTAGAGATTAAAGCATTGAAAAAAAAAAGACCTTTTAAATTTTTTTATGATCGACACCAACTTGAGCGGGGCCCTAAAGGTAAAAAATATATATGTATGCATGCATATATATATATATATATATATATATATATATATATATATATATATATATATATATATATATATATATATATATATATATATATATATCAGTGGTTCTTAACCTTGTTGGAGGTACCGAACCCCACCAGTTTCATATGCGCATTCACCGAACCCTTCTTTAATGACAAATAAAATGTTTTTTTTTTCAAATTCAAGACAAAGTTATATGTTTTTGGTAACACTTTAGTATGGGGAACATATTCTAAGTAACAAAGACTTAATTTAGAGTTATTTGGACACTAGAGGAACATATTCTAAGTAATAAAGACTTAATTTAGAGTTATTTGGTTAGGGTAAGGGCCAGGGTTAGAGGGTTAGGGTTATAATAAGGCCATGCCGAATAAGGCATTAATAAGTATTTAATAATGACTAGTTAAGAGCCAATATGTTACGAATTTGTATGTTAATAAGCAACTAATTAATGGTGAATATGTTCCCCATACTAAAGTGTTAGCATGTTTTTTTTACTGGTGCACAAAATGAACCGTGCATGAACATCACCTTGTTCAAACAACAAAACCAACACAATGCATAAACTCACAACAAATTACACACCTGCAAATCAGTCAGCTGTTGCCGTATCCGTAATACGCCGATAAGGAGAAGTTTGTATTTACACGATGAGTCGGGTGTGTTTTGACCTCCGAACCCCTGAGGCCGACTCACCGAACCCCTAGGGTTAAGAACCACTATATATATATATATATATATATATATATATATATATATATATATATATATATATATATATATGTATATATATATATATATATATATATATATATATATATATGATTTTTCAGTGATATTCCCCTGATATGTTTGATGTTTGAAGTATTTATTTCAAACCTGCACAATACAACAACACACATTTTTTTTTTTTTTTACATTTTGGCAGAGACATTTATGCATGGCTTGAAAAGGGGTTGGATGAAGCAATTGCTTATAATATCCCAACCCCTCTCACTCACTCCCTATTTAACATAAACAACATAATACAAGAACAATACTGTACAAACAAAAACAAGAAAAACTCCTATACACTAACAATACAATAGTACCACTGTTACTATGGTACAAGACAAGACGAGACAAAACACACACACACACACACACACACACACACACACACACACACACACACACACACACACACACACACACACACACACACACACACACACACACACACACACACACACACACACACACACACACACACACACACACACACACACACACACACACACACACTCTCCGACCATCGCTCTGTGCTGAGGGCATCACTCTCTTTCCTCCTCGTACTTCTTCAGTACTTCTTTTTTAAACAGTCTTTTAAATTGAATCATGTTAGAACAGGTTTTTAACTCGTCCCCTAAGTTGTTCCACAGAGTGACTCCACGCACTGAAATGCACATTGATTTTAAAATTGTTCTAAATTTAGGCAAATGTAATTTGTTGTTTCCTCTTAGACTGTAACTATGGTGAGCATCTCTATCCTGGAATAGATTCTGTATATTGGATGGTAGAGAGTTTTGGGATGCCCTAAACATAATTTGAGCAGTTTTAAAGTTGATTACATCGTACAGTTTAAGTTGCTTTAACTCCATGAATAGTGGATTTGAATGATGTCTGTAGTGAACATTGGACACAATCCTAATGGCCTTTTTCTGTAGAGTGACTAAAGGCTGTAGATGAGATTTATAACAATTTCCCCAGACTTCAACACAATAGTTTAAATATGACATAATAAATGAATGATACAATAACAGCAGAGCATTGGTGTTCAAGAAATGACATGATCTCCTCATCATTCCAACACATTTAGCAACTTTTGTCCTTAGGTAACTTATATGAGGCTTCCATGATATATTTTCATCTATTACCACTCCTAAAAATGAATTTTGTTGGACATATTCTATTGGTGTATCATCAATAACAATCCTGATGGGTATTTCACTTTTGCGATTGCTAAAGAGCATGATTTTGGTCTTCTTTAAATTCAGAGACAATTTGTTGGTATTAAACCAAGTTTTTAACTTGATCATCTCCTCAGTTACAGAGGCCAGAAGTTGCTTCAGGTCGTCACCTGCACATGTAATGGTTGTATCGTCAGCAAAGAGGATGAACTTCAGCAGTGTTGATACTTTACATATTTCATTGATATACATTATAAATAGTGTGGGTCCTAGTATCGAGCCCTGGGGGACTCCACAGGTTATGTTCATGAGTGTAGATTGATGTTGGTCGATCTGAACAATCTGCTGTCTCTCATTCAAGTAGCTCTTCAGCCATTTCCCTGCCACTCCCCTTATGCCATAGTTTTCCAGTTTATTTACCAAAATCTGGTTGTCAATGGTATCGAAAGCCTTTTGCAGATCAATAAAAATTCCTAAAACAAATTTGTTTTATAATATATAAACAATACCTTGCCTCACACAGGTGTACCTAATATAATGGCAAGCAGTGAATGTTCTTTTTTTTTTTTTTTACGACACACACACACACACACACACACACACACACACACACACACACACACACACACACACACACACACACACACACACACACACACACACGCACACAAACTCCTCTAATGTCGAGACGGTGAGGATTGTTTTCATTAGCAAGTGTCACACTGTTTGGATAATCCCTCCATGTTCCAAAAGACTCCACCAGGCTTTATCTAGTTGGGGCCCCGCAGGTGTCCAAACACCAGCTAATGGAACCGCCGCACATCTCTAAATGGACCTGTTGTTGTATTCCTAATGGAGGATAATTCAAACATTTGTCGGGTTTTTTTCTAACTCTCACTAGAAACTTGCACAAACGCACGTGTCAACACAGGCTGATAAACAAGCCATGATTGATGAATTCATCCTGGAATATCAAACAATTCAATATCACCTCCTAGTCTTTCATTTCTCGCATCAGCATATACATAGCATATATTTATCTAAATATATGATGAATTATAAAAGCATGTACACAGAACTCATTTTGTGATTTTTTTTTCCCGGAAAAGACCAAAACTTCTGCAGTAATGGCAATCTCTAATCATTCAAATAATCTAATTATTTAAATCTTGTCACTACTAATAGTAATACCTAAAACACATACAATGCACTCTTTTTTTTCACATTTTATGTTACAGCCTCATTCCAAAATGGAACAAATGCATTTTTGTCCTCAAAATTCTACGCAAAATACCCTATAATGACAATGTGAAAATGTTTTTAACTGTGTTAAAATAACATATACATAAGTATTCACAGCCTTTGTAATGAAGCTCAAAAGTGAGCTCAGAGGCATCCTGTTTCAACTGATTATCCTTGAGATGTTCCTACAGCTTAATTGGAGTCCACCTGTGGTAAAATTCAGTTGATTTGGAAAGCCGGTCTATATATAAGGTCCACACTTGACAGTGAATGGCAGAGAATAGCCAGGGTAGAGGGAAAGATGAATGCAGCAATGTACAGAGACATCCTCGATGCGGTCTTCAACTCAGACATTTTTAAAATTTGTTTTATTTTTAATAAATTAGCAAAAATTAAAAAAAATAAACTTTCAAATTGTCATTAAGGGGTATGGTGTGTAGAATTTTGAGAACAAAAATCTATCTATTCCATTATGGAATAAGGCTGTAACATTAAAAATGTAGAAAAAAGGATGCGCTGTGAATGCCAGTTAACACCTAAATATCCTCCAACAAGCAAACAAGGTTGGTCTTTTCTTCTATTTCAGTCAGGTTATTCAAAAAGGTAAACATGCTAATTTATAGGCTACTAGGAGCTAGCAGACAATAGCACACAAGCTAAACATGTGATAAGTGTCCTTCATTGAACAATATTGCAGTCTCAAACAGCACATTTGTCAATATAAACAAGTATCGAATAATTATAGTTGCATATACATATACAAACCCCGTTTCCATATGAGTTGGGAAATTGTGTTAGATGTAAATATAAACGGAATACAATGATTTGCAAATCATTTTCAACCCATATTCAGTTGAATGCACTACAAAGACAAGATATTTGATGTTCAAACTCATAAGCTTTTTTTTTTTTTTGCAAATAATAATTAACTTAGAATTTCATGGCTGCAACACGTGCCAAAGTAGTTGGGAAAGGGCATGTTCACCACTGTGTTACATCACCTTTTCTTTTAACAACACTCAATAAACGATTGGGAACTGAGGAAACTAATTGTTGAAGCTTTGAAAGTAGAATTCTTTCCCATTCTTGTTTTATGTATAGCTTCAGTCGTTCAACAGTCTGGGGTCTCAGCTGTCGTATTTTACGCTTCATAATGCGCCACACATTTTCGATGGGAGACAGGTCTGGACTGCAGGCGGGCCAGGAAAGTACCCGCACTCTTTTTTTACGAAGCCACGCTGTTGTAACACGTGCTGAATGTGGCTTGGCATTGTCTTGCTGAAATAAGCAGGGGCGTCCATGAAAAAGACGGGGCTTAGATGGCAGCATATGTTGTTCCAAAACCTGTATGTACCTTTCAGCATTAATGGTGCCTTCACAGATGTGTAAGTTACCCATGCCTTGGGCACTAATGCACACCCATACCATCACAGATGCTGGCTTTTGAACTTTGCGTCGATAACAGTCTGGATGGTTCGCTTCCCCTTTGGTCCGGATGACACGATGTCGAATATTTCCAAAAACAATTTGAAATGTGGACTCGTCAGACCACAGAACACTTTTCCACTTTGCATGAGTCCATCTTAGATGATCTCGGGCCCAGAGAAGCCGGCGGCGTTTATGGGTGTTGTTGATAAATGGCTTTCGCTTTGCATAGTAGAGCTTTAACTTGCACTTACAGATGTAGCGACAAACTGTATTTAGTGACAGTGGTTTTCTGAAGTGTTCCTGAGCCCATGTGGTGATATCCTTTAGAAATTGATGTCGGTTTTTGATACAGTGCCGTTTGAGGGATCGAAGGTCACGGTCATTCAATGTTGGTTTCCGGCCATGCCGCTTACGTGGAGTGATTTCTCCAGATTCTCTGAACCATTTGATGATATTATGGACCGTAGATGTTGAAATCCCTAAATTTCTTGCAATTGCACTTTGAGAAACGTTGTTCTTAAACTGATTGACTATTTGCTCACGCAGTTGTGGACAAAGGGGTGTACCTCGCCCCATCCTTTCTTGTGAAAGACTGAGCATTTTTTGGGAAGCTGTTTTTATACCCAATCATGGCACCCACCTGTTCCCAATTTGCCTGTTCACCTGTGGGATGTTCCAAATAAGTGTTTGATGAGCATTCCTCAACTTTATCAGTATTTATTGCCACCTTCCCCAACTTCTTTGTCACGTGTTGCTGGCATGAAATTCTAAAGTTAATGATTATTTGCAAAAAAAAAAAAATTGTATGCGCTTGAACATCAAATATGTTGTCTTTGTAGCATATTCAACTGAATATGGGTTGAAAATGATTTGCAAATCATTGTATTCTGTTTAAATTTACATTTAACACAATTTCCCAACTCATATGGAAACAGGGTTTGTACATGCACATACAAAGTCTCCAAAGCACATTAGAAAGTATCCAGTAACAAGCGTGTCCACATCATTCAACTTACTGCATCATATACTGTATGCATATATACATTCTTAAATTATTATGTATATTCTATCATTCTTGTGGTACTCATTGGAATATATCTGGGAACGCCGGTACTATTTTGTGCCACCAAATGTTTGTAAGGCAATAAAGTTCATTGATTGCTTGATATGAATCTTGTGCTATAACTAAATAGTGTGTCGGAAATATGCATTATTCAATGAAAAATTAAAGTCAACATCATGGCAACAGGAATCTAAAAAAACCCAAAAAAAGACGACATATACAATGAATAGCAGACTTTTTCTGAATTTGAAGGACAAATAATTGAAAATGATCTGGTGATGTAACTGACTCATGTTCACTGTGTAAACAAGCAATGACCTTTTGTGGCTTCCTTGCTGGCGGGGGTGTCAGCGACTGCCTTCTGGACATCTGTCAAGTCAGCATCTTCCTATGATGGTGTAGCCTACTGACCCCCGGCTGAGAGACCTTTAAAGGCTCAGCAAACCTACGCAAATGTTTAGAGTTAATTAAACTACAAACCCAAAAACCAGTGAAGTTGGCACGTTGTGTAAATGGTAAATAAAAACAGAATACAATGATTTCAATTGAATAGACTGCAAAGACAAGATACTTAACGTTCGAACTGGAAAACGTTGTTATTTTTTGCAAATATTAGCTCATTGGAATTTGATGCCTGCAACATGTTTGAAAAAAAGCTGGCACAAGTGGCAAAAAAGACTGAGGAATGCTCATCAAACACTTATTTGGAACATCCCACAGGTGAACAGTTTAATTGGGAACAGGTGGGTGCCATGATTGGGTATAAAAGCAGCTTCCATGAAATGCTCAGTCATTCCCAAACAAGGATGGGGCGAGGGTCACCACTTTGTGAACAAATGCCTGAGCAAATTGTCGAACAGTCTAAGAACAACATTTTTCAACCAGCTATTGAAAGGAATTTAGGGATTTCATCATCTACGGTCCGTAATATCATCAAAAGGTTCAGAGAATCTGGAGAAATCACTGCATGTAAGTGATGATATTACGGACCTTTGATCCCTTGGGCGGTACTGCATCAAAAAGCGACATCAGTGCGTAAAGGATATTACCACATGGGCTCAGGAACACTTCAGAAAACCACTGTCAGTAACTACAGTTCGTCGCTACATTAGTAAGTGCAAGTTAAAACTCTACTATGCAAAGCAAAAGCCATTTATCAACAACACCCAGAAATGCCGCCGGCTTCGCTGGGCCCGAGCTCATCTAAGATCGACTGATGCAAAGTGGAAAAGTGTTCTGTGGTCTGACGAGTCCACATTTCAAATTGTTTTTGGAAACTGTGGACATCCTCCGGAACAAAGAGTAAAAGAACCATCCGGATTGTTATAGGGGCAACGTTCAAAATCCAGCATCTGTGATTGTATGGGGGTGTATTAGTGCCCAAGGCATGGGTAACTTACACATCTGTGCAGGCACCATTAATGCTGAAAGGTACATACAGGTTTTGGAGCAACACGTGTTGCCATCCAAGCAACGCTATCATGGACGCCCCTGCTTATTTCTGCAAGACAATGCCAAGCCACGTGTTACAACAGCGTGGCTTCATAGTAAAAGAGTGTGGGTACAAAACTGGCCTGCCTGTAGTCCAGACCTGTCTTCCATTGAAAATGAAGCCTAAAGTACCACAACAGAGACCCCGGACTGTTGAACAACTTAAGCTGTACATCAAGCAAGAATGGGAAAGAATTCCACCTGAAAAGCTTCAAAAATTGGTCTCCTCATTTCCCAAACGTTTACTGAGTGTTGTTAAAAGGAAAGGCCATGTAACACAGTGGTAAAAATGCCCCTGTGCCAACTTTTTTGCAATGTGTTGCTCCCATTAAATTCCAAGTTAATGATTATTTGCACATAAAACATACGTTTCTCAGTTCGAACATTAAATATTTTGTCTTTGCAGTCTATTCAATTGATTGTAAGTTGAAAAGGATTCGCAAATCATTGTATTCTGTTTTTATTTGCGAATTACACAACGTGCCAACTTCACTGGTTTTGGGTTTTGTACTAGACTACAGAGATGGGTATTGTTTACATTTGAACCGATACTAGTACCAAATACACAACAAATTGCCATGATTAATGCAGCAATACAAAACGTGAATGTGCAAAAAAAAAAAAAACGGCTTGTGACGTAATGTTGATGCTCATAATTCCGGGTGTTCGTGAATGCAACCCCGCTCGCTGCAACTGTCATTAGTGCTGAATGAGGACGTGTTACGTTGTTGGAGTTACTGAGGACTACAGGGTTGTCTTAAAAGGGAACTGCACTTTTTTTATTTTTTTATTTTGCCTATCATTCACAATCCCTTTGTAAAAGAAGAACACACATGTTTTTATTTCTTAATGCACTTTAACTCATAAATAAATGTTTAGGAGTTGTGTTTGAATACATTTGTTTTGCTTTTTTCGAATTATCTCAGGATTCTAAGAACATTACTGTCATATTGAGTAAAAAAATAATTTTTTTTTGCAAGCCTTAAAAAAAGCGTATGTTTCGAGTAAAACTTACAAAGATACGTTATTCCAGGCATTATTAGCTATTTTGCATGCTTGGTTTTAATAGTTATGTTTAAATAACTGTCATATTCGAGTGTGACAGTTATACTGTCATATTGAGTAAAACCAAATTTTTGTATTTGCAAACCTTACAAAAACACCTGATTCTAGTACAACCTTGTTGGAGGTACCGAACCGAACCCTTCTTTAGTGAAAAATAAAATTTTGTTTTTATTCAAATTCAAGACAAAGTTGTATGTTTTTGGTAACAGTTTAGTATGGGGAACATATTCTAAGTAAAAAAGACTTAATTTAGAGTTTTTTTGACACTAGGGGAACATATTCTAAGTAACAAAGACTTAGTTTAGAGATATTTGGTTAGGGTTAGAGGGTTAGGGCCAGGGTTGGAGGGTTAGGGTTATAATAAGGCCATGCCGAATAAGGCATTAATAAGTACTTAATAATGACTAGTTAAGAGGCAATATGTTACTAATTTGCATGTTAATAACCCATTTATCATTTATTTATTTAATAAGCAACTAATTCAGTGGTTCTTAACCTTGTTGAAGGTACCAAACCCCACCAGTTCCATATGCACATTCACTGAACCCTTCTTTAGTGAAAAATAAAATGTTGTTTTTTTCCCAAATTCAAGACAAAGTTATATGTTTTTGGCAACACTTTAGTATGGGGAACATATTCTAAGTAAAAAAGACTTAATTTAGAGTTTTTTGGACACTAGGGGAACACATTCTAAGTAACAAAGACTTAGTTTAGAGTTATTTGGTTAGGGTTAGAGGGTTAGGGCCAGGGTTAGAGGGTTAGGGTTATGATAAGTCCATGCCGAATAAGGCATTAATAAGTACTTAATAATGACTAGTTAAGAGCCAATATGTTACTAATTTGCATGTTAATAAGCAACTAATTCAGTGGTTCTTAACCTTGTTGAAGGTACTGAACCTCACCAGTTTCATATGCGCATTCACTGAACCCTTCTTTAATGAAAAATAAAATAGTTTTTTTCAAATTCAAGACAAAGTTATATGTTTTTGGTAACACTTTAGTATGGGGAACATATTCTAAGTAAAAAAGACTTAATTTAGAGTTTTTTGGACACTAGGGGAACATATTCTAAGTAACAAAGACTTAGTTTAGAGTTATTTGGTGAGGGTTAGGGTTAGGGCCAGGGTTAGAGGGTTAGGGTTTTAATAAGGCCATGCCGAATAAGGCATTAATAAGTACTTAATAATGACTAGTTAAGAGCCAATATGTTACTAATTTGCATGTTAATAAGCAACTAATTCAGTGGTTCTTAACCTTGTTGAAGGTACCGAACCCCACCAGTTTCATATGCGCATTCACCGAACCCTTTAGTGAAAAATAAAATGTTGTTTTTTTTCAAATTCAAGACAAAGTTATATGTTTTTGGTAACACTTTAGTTTGGGGAACATATTCTAAGTAAAAAAGACTTAATTTAGAGTTTTTTGGACACTAGGGGAACACATTCTAAGTAACAAAGACTTAGTTTAGAGTTATTTGGTTAGGGTTAGGGTTAGAGGGTTAGGGCCATGGTTAGAGGGTTAGGGTTATAAAAAGGCCATGCAGAATAAGGCATTAATAAGTACGTAATAATGACTAGTTAAGAGCCAATATGTTACTAATTTGCATGTTAATAAGCAACTAATTCAGTGGTTCTTAACCTTGTTGGAGGTACCGAATCCCACCAGTTCCATATGCACATTCACCGAACCCTTCATTAGTGAAAAATAAAATGTTGTTTTTTTTCAAATTCAAGACAAAGTTATATGTTTTTGGTAACACTTTAGTATAGGGAACATATTCTAAGTAAAAAAGGACTTAATTTAGAGTTTTTTGAACACTAGGGGAACATATTCTAAGTAACAAAGACTTAGTTTAGAGTTATTTGGTGAGGGTTAGGGTTAGGGCCACGGTTAGAGGGTTAGGGTTTTAATAAGGCCATGCCGAATAAGGCATCAATAAGTACTTAATAATGACTAGTTAAGAGCCAATATGTTACTAATTTGCATGTTAATAAGCAACTAATTCAGTGGTTCTTAACCTTGTTGGAGGTACCGAACCCCACCAGTTTCATATGCGCATTCATCGAACCCTTCTTTAGTGAAAAATAAAATGTTGTTTTTTTTCAAATTCAAGACAAAGTTATATGTTTTTGGTAACACTTTAGTATGGGGAACATATTCTATGTAAAAAAGACTTAATTTAGAGTTTTTTGAACACTAGGGGAACATATTCTAAGTAACAAAGACTTAGTTTAGAGTTATTTGGTTAGGGTTAGGGTTAGGGCCAGGGTTGGAGGGATAGGGTTATAATAAGTCCATGCCGAATAAGGCATTAATAAGTACTTAATAATGACTAGTTAAGAGCCAATATGTTACTAATTTGCATGTTAAAAAGCAACTAATTCAGTGGTTCTTAACCTTGTTGAAGGTACCAAACCCCACCAATTCCATATGCACATTCACTGAACCCTTCTTTAGTGAAAAATAAAATATTTTTTTTTTTCAAATTCAAGACAACGTTATATGTTTTTGGCAACACTTTAGTATGGGGAACATATTCTAAGTAAAAAAGACTTAATTTAGAGTTTTTTGAACACTAGGGGAACATATTCTAAGTAACAAAGACTTAGTTTAGAGTTATTTGGTTAGGGTTAGGGTTAGGGCCAGGGTTGGAGGGTTAGGGTTATAATAAGTCCATGCCGAATAAGGTATTAATAAGTACTTAATAATGACTAGTTAAGTGCCAATATGTTACTAATTTGCATGTTAATAAACAACTAATTCAGCGGTTCTTAACCTTGTTGGAGGTACCGAACCCCACCAGTTTCATATGCGAATTCACCGAAACCTTCTTTAGTGAAAAATAAAATGTTGTTTTTTTTCAAAATCAAGACAAAGTTATATGTTTTTGGCAACACTTTAGTATGGGGAACATATTCTAAGTAAAAAAAGACTTAATTTAGAGTTTTTTGAACACTAGGGGAACATATTCTAAGTAACAAAGACTTAGTTTAGAGTTATTTGGTTAGGGTTAGGGTTAGGGCCAGGGTTGGAGGGTTAGGGTTATAATAAGACTATGCAGAATAAGGCATTAATAAGTACTTAATAATGACTAGTTAAGAGCCAATATGTTACTAATTTGCATGTTAATAAGCAACTAATTCAGTGGTTCTTAACCTTCTTGGAGGTACCGAACCCCACCAGTTCCATATGCGCATTCACCGAACCCTTCTTTAGTGAAAAATAAAATGTTGTTTTTTTTCAAATTCAAGACAAAGTTATATGTTTTTGGTAACACTTTAGTATGGGGAACATATTCTAAGTAAAAAATACTTAATTTAGAGTTTTTTGGACACTAGGGGAACATATTGTAAGTAACAAAGACTTAGTTTTGTCGTGATCCATGCCCCGGATCATGTTTTATGTTCTGTTAGTTTTGGACTTCATAGTTCCTGTTTTTTTGTGAACTATTGATTGTTTGTTTTAGTTAACATGGTTACTTATTATTTCCACCTGCCTCTGATTAGTGTTCGCCCGCTCACCTGCTGCCCGAGCACCAATCACAGGCATTATTTAAACCTGCCTTGCCCTCCAGTCAGTGCTGGAGTATTGTTTGTTGTATGCTGTGGACTCCCTGTTTCATGCAATGCTCTGTTCATGCTTGTTTTCTGGAGATACCATAGTTCATGCTGATGATTTCATGCTTAGTTCATGCTGCTCGTGCCTTGCCAAGTAAGTTTTGTTTATTTATGCCACAGTTAGCGACCTTTTGTTTCATGTTCATAGTTCAGGCTAAGTGTTAGCCTTTGTTTCCTGCATTAAGTTGTGCCTTCGCCTTGTGCGCCTTTTTGTTTTCACCTTTTTTTGAACATTAAAACCACGTTTTCTTGTACACCGCCTGTCATCTCTGCATCTTGGGGTTCGTCACCTCCACATCATGACAAGTTTAGAGTTATTTGGTTAGGGTTAGGGTTAGGGCCAGGGTTAGAGGGTTAGGGTTATAATAAGGCCATGCAGAATAAGGCATTAATAAGTACTTAATAATGACTAGTTAAGAGCCAATATGTTACTAATTTGCATGTTAATAAGCAACTAATTAATGGTGAATATGTTCCTCATACTAAAGTGTTGCCATGTTTTTTTATTGGTGCACAAAATGAACCGTGCATGAACATCACCTTGTTCAAAGAACAAAACCAACACAGTGCATAAACTCACAACAAATTACATACCTTAGACTTAGACTTCCTTTTTATTGTCATTCAAATTTGAACTTTACAGCACAGATAAGAACGAAATTTCGTTACATAAGCTCATGGTAGTGCAGGATAAAAAAGCAATAAGGTGCATATATAAATAAATAAATATATAGAAATAATATATATGTAAAATAAATAAATATATATAAATATATATAAATAAATAAATAGATTACTGTACAGATAAATATATCGCACTTTTTCACATGCGTCCACGTTTATGGATGTATGTTATATTGTCTTATTTATTCCAGCGAGTTAATCCATTTTGAGGGGAGTTGAGGGAATAATTTAATTATGATGCGTTCAAGAGTCTTACGGCCTGAGGGAAGAAGCTGTTACAGAACCTGGAGGTTCCGCTTCGGAGGCTGCGGAACCTCTTTCTAGAGTCACACCTGCAAATCAGTCCGACTTCTGCTGTTGTCGTATCCGCATACTTGCCAACCCTCCCGGATTTTCCGTGAGACTCCCGAAATTCAGCGCCTCTCCCGAAAACCTCCCGGGACAAATTTTCTCCCGAAAATCTCCCGAAATTCAGGCGGACCTGAGTGACGTGTCGACAGCCTGTTTTCACGTCCGCTTTCCCACAATATAAACAGTGTGCCTGCCCAATCACGTTATAACTGTAGAATGATCGAGGGCGAGTTCTTGGTTTCTTATGTGGGTTTATTGTTAGGCAGTTTCATTAACGTCCTCCCAGCGCGGTAACAACACACAACAACAGCAGTCACGTTTTCGTCTACCGTAAAGCAGTTCGTCTGCCGTAAACAGCAATGTTGTGACACTCTTAACCAGGACAATACTGCCATCTACTGTACATGCATATGTGACAATAACATCTACGGCTTTTAGAGAGTGCAGTGCACAACTGCGCACACAACAAGGAGACGAAGCAGAATGCATCATTAGAGAGGGTGTTCAGCATGGTTAGAAAAATAGTGACAGAGAATAGAACAAGGATGGACAATTCAAACCTTACCTCAACAATGAGTAGATGAGTGTTATGTGTGTGTATATGTGTAAATAAATGAACACTGAAATTCAGGTATTTGTCTTATATATATATATATATATATATATATATATATATATATATATATATATATATATATATATATATATATATATATAAGACAAATACTTATACATATATATATATATATATATATATATATATATATGTATATATATGTATATATATGTCTTATATATATATATATATATATACATATATATATATATATATATATGTATATATATATATATATATATATATATATATATATATATATATATATATATATATATATATAGCTAGAATTCACTGAAAGTCAAGTATTTCTTATATATATATATATATATGAAATACTTGACTTGGTGAATTCTATATATATATATATATATATATATATGAAATACTTGACTTGGTGAATTCTAGCTGTAAATATACTCCTCCCCTCTAAACCACGCCCCTAACCACGCCCCCCAACAACGCCCCCCCCCTCCCGAAATCGGAGGTCTCAAGGTTGGCAAGTATGCGTATCTGTAATACGCCGATAGGGAGAAGTTTTTATTTACACGATGAGTCGGGTGTGTTTTGACCTCCGCCGAACCCCTGAGGCCGACTCACCGAACCTCTAGGGTTCGATCGAACCCAGGTTAAGAACCACTGTTCTAGTAAAACCCGCATAGATACACTATTACAGGCATTTTTAGACATATTGCATGTTTGGTTTTGGAGTTATGTATACCGGTACATAACTTTCATATTTAGTATGACAGTTATACTGTCATATTGAGTAATAAAAAATAAGTTGTGTCTTTGCCAACGTTACAAATTATCATTTTTTGACTATAGCTACTATTGAGTAGCTATAGTTTGGCCAGGTCTCTGCCAAGTAACAAACAAAGCCTGCACTTAAATAAAATAAAGTTCCCCAGTTGGCACAATTCTATATGACGACAAACCTCATCAATAATATTATATCTACAGTCATGTATCTGCCTCACTCTGTAAGAACCTGCAGCAGTATTTCGTATTCCCGCTCCCCCTACAGTAGCATTAGTGCCCTAAAAAAAAGTGTGCAAGCGCCGCCTCAGTCCGTGAGAAAGCCCGACTAGTCCACAGCGATGACGTGACGCCTCCTAATGCGGCCTCATGACGGCCGTAAACATAGCGGGACCCCCACTAATCCCCAGAGGCTCCTCTGTGCTTGATGAATCCTCCCCACCTTTGACCTCCTCCATGATGGATGGATGGTGCTGGGAAGGGGAAATGTAGTTGGAGGGAGTCGTGGGGGCACACGGACAGCCGGGTCCTATTCTGATTTGAGCAAATATTGTTCTCCTTTGATTTAATGCTCAGAAATGACTTCATTGTCGTAAAATATAAATGTGTTTATTACATGCCCCAGTTAGGGTTCTAATTGAACATTTATGAGAGGAATTATTTCAAATCAAAAAGTAACATTTATTGACTTCTAATCATTTATTTATGCATGATTGCTAATTTTTGTACAGCAACTTGTGAAGCTCTAAAACAAGTTCGGTCCCACATTGGACTCGAAGGGCTTCGCGGGACGTGCAGCACCTTGAAAAATAATAACGAAAACAAAATCCTAAATCTGCTAAGCCAAGAAACCCCCCAGAAGCATTTTTATTTATTGGCAGCATATGATATATTGTATCTTGACAAGTTTTGAGGACTTCAGAGGAGATTCAGCAGATTGACAAAAACACAACTAGTAAACTAAGAAAAACCTTAGATTGAATTACTATTTTTTTAATTATTATTTATTTAGGTCTATTTTGTTGCTTTTTGTCTTGTTATTGTATACTTTTTATATTATTATTATTATTTTTTTTAATTTTTACTATTTCTTAAATTATTTATTTATTAGTGAATATTGCATTAATCAATGGCGCAATTACTAAGGGGTAAACTAGGATGAAAAAAAATATTTAGGTTTATTTTGTTGCTTTTTTCCTTTTATTTTATACTTTTACATGTATGGTTTTTCATTATTAAAACACATATATTCTGGATATTATTTTTTTTTGCCGTATTATTTTTGTGTCGTATTATATTTTTTGTATTATTTTTTTTCAGTTTTTATTTCATTTTATTTACTCTTATATGATGTATTATTGATTATTGCATTAGTAAAATTAAATTAAAAACTGTTTTTTTAATACTTATTTTTCTTAATTTTTTTTTTTCATGTTATTTTTTTAAAGTAAATTATTAGTAAATATTGTATGCGTCAATGACACAATTAAACGTGTAGTAATGGGTATGCATGATGGTGTACTACAATATTTGGTGTTTATGGCTTCTCATACACATTACTGTTCCAGTTAAGTCGTTTATGAGTGAAAAGGATATGAATAAATTCATGTTATGACTAGTAATATTTATATAAAATAAAAACCCTCAGATTTAGTTATTAGGTCATTTTAGCCACGAGAATCCAATAAAGTCTGAATTATGTCACAATTTTTGGTGTTTTGGGCTTAAAAAAAAAGAAAGTGAGGGAAACACCCAAACAGAATGCACTCTGTTTGTGCTAACCTCAAAGAAACGCACACAGTGCACACACACACACACACACACGAGTGCAAAATATCCACAAACACGAGCAGGTCACGTCTCCTTGCACACAGAGCGTTGTTTGTTAGGCTGACAGTGGAAAATATGAGCGGCCTCCTCAGCCTGCGTTTTTGCCGTTTTTTTTATTTGTTTGACGTGGGAGAAAATTCTCGCATAAAAACACGAGACATCGGAAGATGTCGTTCCGTACGTGTTTACATATGTCGGATGCTCATCCTGACTGATGGCGCGGTATGCTAATGTTGCGTCTGCATGTACTTTCCATATCCAGGGGGCTTCTTTGTGGTCTCGCTTCTCGGACTTGCATTTATTTATTTATTTATCCTCCCCGCTGCTGAGATTTGGCCTTCTGCGCCCGGAGTTATTTTTGTCTGTCACAAAACGCCTCGTCCTTTTGTCTGAGGCCGTAACCGAACTTGTTAGAGTAAACTTCCTCACTGGAGATGATGGTTGACTTGAGGGGAGCAAACACATGCTGATGTTCCGCAAATTGGCAAGTTGATATCCATTCCAGGGAGGAAACAAATCCACAAATTCTATATTTTAATCCTAACTTCAGTCCATAGTTCCTACATCGAGCACATTATTTAACCTACGTTAAAAAAGAACAAAAAAAACACCGTAGTATGCATGTTAGGCCGGTAAAGGGCGGCAACTCAAACCTAACGTTGAAACAACATGCTTTTTGACGACGTTTAATCAATGTTGCGTTCTGATAATGATTTGACCATTGAATTTAGGTCATTTCCCAACCAATATTCTACAACACAAATACAACTTTGAAACAACACACTTTTTGACAACGTTTATTTAATGTCGGGTTCTGACGTTGATTTGACCATTGAATTTTGGTCATATCCCAACCAATATTCTACAACACATTTACAATGTTGAAACAGCATACTTTTTGACAACGTTTAATCAATGTTGGGTTCTGACGTTGATTTGACCATTGGATTTTGGTCATTTCCCAACCATTATTCTACAACAAAAAAACAATGTTGAAACAGCATACTTTTTGACAACGTTTAATCAATGTTGGGTTCTGACGTTTGGTCATTTCCCAACCAATATTCTACACCACAAATACAACGTTGAAACAACATACCTTTTATTCAAGTTTATTCACAATACAATATAACAAATACAATAGTAGTGAAATATCATCATTTAAAGATGTTGGTACGTGAAAGGGTCCCCCAAATAAGCTAGAAGAAGCTTTTGACAGGGGGTCCAGAGGATAGTATATTTATGAAATGATGGAACATGGTAGCAAGTACAACAACAAAAAACAAAACAAAAAACAACGCTATATGATTAACACAAGATAATAGTACTAAAGCAAGCATACACATACATACATACATTCATTCAACCATGCAAAACCCAACAGTAGTCTACCCCACATGAGGCATTAAATATAGGTGGTTAATAGATACGTTTTTAGTTTATTTTTGAAGTTGGAGAATGGATACAGCATCTTGAGGCTCTCATTAAGCCGGTTCCAAATCTTTGGTCCCCTGCATACAACACTTCGAGCGGTACAATCCAGTAAACGATGTTTCCCTGATATCAAATCTAAGTTCAGAATCAGAATCAGAATCAGCTTTATTGTCATTACGCAAGGTAACGAGATTGAGGCCATTCCATACAGTGCGATGTGTGCATGCTAGAAAAAGAAAAACAATGTGCAAATATGTAGAAATATAAAAAATGTAGAAGTGAATGTGAATGAATATATACATGAAAAAACAAAACAAAAACAGGGTGGTTGGTGGAATGGGTTATAGCACCGAAGAGAAGGCAGTTATGAGGGACAATGGGGGAGTCCGTTCAGGATGGTTATGGCCCTGGGGAAGAAGCTGTTCTTTAGCCTGTTTGTTTTGGTTTTAATGCACCTGTAGCGCTTCCCAGAGGGCAGCAGGTGGAACAGGTCAGAGCCAGGGTGGGTGCTGTCCTTGATGATGTCACTGGCTCTGTTGAGGCAGCGGGAGGTGTAGATGTCCGTCAGAGAGGGGAGAGGGCGGCCGATGATCTTCTGAGCCGTCTTGACCACTCTTTGCAGCCTCTCCCTGTCTGCTGCAGTGCAGCTGCTGTACCATACCGTAATACAGTAGGTCAGCAGGCTCTCGATGGACGAGCGGTAGAAGGTCAGCAGCAGGTCAGGCTTCAGGTTGTACTTCCCGAGGACTCTAAGGAAGTGTAGCCGCTGCTGAGCCTTCTTGATGATTGATGTGGTGTTGACTGTCAAGGAGAAGTCATTAGAGATGTGGACTCCAAGGTACCTGAAGGTGTGGACCCTCTCTACACGCTCGCCGTTGATGTAGAGGAGGGCAGGGTCGGTGCTGCTCCTCCAGTTACGAGTGTTGTGGCCATACAGGGGATGGTAGATAGGAACCAAGCTACAGAGCCTTAAATTCAGCCTGTAAATGACTTGATAGGTTAAACAAGCATTTTGATAAATATTGAACTCTGTCAGTCTTAAGAGATGATAATTATGGAATAGATTTTGAGTGGGGGCATTAAACTTGGACCATGACAGGGCCCGTATAATTTTCTTTTGCATGGATTCTAATTTGTGGAGGTAGGTAGGGAAGGTGTTACACCAGATGACATTACAGTAGTTTAGATGTGGTTCAAAGAGAGTTTTATATAGGGTGAGTAGAGCATAAAGAGGAAGATAATGACAAAGGTGAAAGAACAGGCCAACATATTTGGATAATTTGTTTAACAGATGGCTAATGTGACATTTGAAATTGAGGTATTCGTCAATGATGACCCCCAGGAATTTTGTGGAGTACACTCTCTGTATTTCCTGCCCATTGATGTTGATATGGCAGTGCTCAGTATTTGCCCGGTTTTTATTAGAACGAAATAGAATAAAATTTGTTTTATTTACATTAAGTGAGAGCTTATTGCATTTGAACCAGGAATCTACTTTCACAAGCTCTGAATTGACAGTTACTTGTAGATCGTGTAGGCTCCTGTGTGAGGTAAACAAATTAGTATCGTCAGCAAAAATTATTTTATGAAAAGTTTCGGAGGAGTTTACAAAATCATTTATGTATAGGATAAAAAGGAGAGGCCCCAAGATGGATCCCTGGGGAACCCCATAATTTATGGTCATACAGGGTGAATTGTGATCATTGACGCATACACATTGCTGCCTTCCGTATAGGTAAGAGCGGAACCAATCGAGACGTATCCCTCTGACACCATAGTGATATAGCTTATACAATAAGATCTCAAAGTCTATTGTGTCAAAGGCCTTGGATAGATCCAAAAAAATGCCAATACCGCAATTTCCTTCTTCAATACAGTCATTGACCTTTTCCAAAAGGTCGAGTATAGCCATACAGGTGGTGCTTTTTTTACGAAAACCATATTGGGAGGGGACAAGGATATTTAGTTTTTCCAGAAAGCCATTCAGTCGGTTATAGACCACTTTCTCAAATATTTTTGAAAATGTTGGTAAAATTGAAATTGGCCTATAATTGTTCATATTATTTTTATCACCTGATTTAAAAATTGGGATTATTTTTGCCACTTTGGACATTTTGGGTACAATGCCAGCACTAAGTGACAGGTTTATACAGTGACAGAGAGGATTTATGATCACATTTGCTATGGCTTTCAAGATTTTGCTACATATCCCGTCCACTCCAGCTGTATGTGATGACTTTAGGTCCATAATGATCGTATAAAGCTCATTGATGTCGGTTGGTTTTTGACAACGTTTAATCAATTTTGGGTTCTGACGTTGATTTGACCATTGAATTTTGGTTATTTCCCAACCAATATTCTACAACACAATAAAATGTTGAAACAGCATACTTTTTGACAACGTTTAATCAATGTTGGGTTCTGACATTTGGTCATTTCCCAACCAATATTCTACATAACAAATGCAGCGTTGAAATAACATACTTTTTGACAACGTTTAATCAATGTTGGGTTCTGACTTTAATTTGACCATTGAATTTTGGTCATTTCCCAACCAATATTCTTCAACACAAATACAACGTTGAAACAACATACCTTTTGACAACGTTTAATCAATGTTGGGTTCTGATGTTGATTTGACCATTGAAATTTGGTCATTTCCTATCCAATATTCTACATCACAAATACAACGTTGAAACAACATACCTTTTGACAACGTTTAATCA
Source organism: Nerophis lumbriciformis (assembly GCF_033978685.3). Classification (NCBI taxonomy): domain Eukaryota; kingdom Metazoa; phylum Chordata; class Actinopteri; order Syngnathiformes; family Syngnathidae; genus Nerophis; species Nerophis lumbriciformis. The sequence continues at coordinate 58,187,611 of NC_084549.2, read as the reverse complement.
ATGTTGGGTTCTGATGTTGATTTGACCATTGAATTTTGGTCATTTCCCAACCAATATTCTACAACACAAATACAATGTTGAAACAGCATACTTTTTGACAACGTTTAATCAATGTTGGCTTCTGACATTTGGTCATTCCCCAACCAATAATCTACATCACAAAAACAACATTGAAATAACATAACTTTTGACAACGTTTAATCAATGTTGGGTTCTGATGTTGATTTGACCATTGAATTTTGGTCATTTCCCAACCAATATTCTTCAACACAAATACAACGTTGAAACAACATACCTTTTGACAACGTTTAATCAATGTTGGGTTCTGACTTTGATTTGACCATTGAATTTTGGTAATTTCCCAACCAATATTCTACATCACAAATACAACATTGAAATAACATACCATTTGACAACGTTTAATCAATGTTGGGTTCTGATGTTGATTTGACCATTGAATTTTGGTCATTTCCCAACCAATATTCTACATCTCAAATACAACGTTGAAACAGCATACTTTTTGACAACGTTTAATCAATGTTGGGTTCTGATGTTGATTTGACCATTGAAATTTGGTCATTTCCTATCCAATATTCTACATCACAAATACAACGTTGAAACAACATACCTTTTGACAACGTTTAATCAATGTTGGGTTCTGACGTTGATTTGACCATTGAATTTTGGTCATTTCCCAACCAATATTCTACAACACAAATACAATGTTGAAACACCATACTTTTTGACCACTTTTAATCAATGTTGGGTTCTGACTTTTGGTCATTTCCCAAACAATATTCTACATCACAAATACAACATTGAAATAACATACCTTTTGACAATGTTTAATCAATGTTGGGTTCTGACGTTGATTTGACCATTGAATTTCGGTCATTTCTCAACCAATATTCTACAACACAAATACAATGTTGAAACAGCATACTTTTTGACAACGTTTAATCAATGTTGGGTTGTGACGTTTGGTCATTTCCCAACCAATATTCTACATCACAAATACAACGTTGAAACAACATACCTTTTGACAACGTTTATTTAATGTCGGGTTCTGACGTTGATTTAACCATTGCATTTTGGTCATTTCCAAACCAATATTCGACAACACAAATACAATGTTGAAACAGCATACTTTTTTGACAACGTTTAATCAATGTTGGGTTCTGACATTTGGTCATTCCCCAACCAATAATCTACATCACAAATACAACATTGAAACAACATACCTTTTGACAACGTTTATTTAATGTCGGGTTATGACGTTGATTTGACCATTGAATTTTGGTAATTTCCCAACCAATATTCTACATCACAAATACAACATTGAAATAACATACCTTTTGACAACGTTTAATCAATGTTGGGTTCTGATGTTGATTTGACCATTGAATTTTGGTAATTTCCCAACCAATATTCTATATCTCAAATACAACGTTGAAACAGCATACTTTTTGACAACGTTTAATCAATGTTGGGTTCTGATGTTGTTTTGACCATTGAAATTTGGTCATTTCCTATCCAATATTCTACATCACAAATACAACGTTGAAACCACATACCTTTTGACAACGTTTAATCAATGTTGGGTTCTGACGTTGATTTGACCATTGAATTTTGGTCATTTCCCAACCAATATTCTACAACACAAATACAATGTTGAAACAGCATACTTTTTGACAACGTTTAATCAATGTTGGGTTCTGATGTTGATTTGACCATTGAAATTTGGTCATTTCCTATCCAATATTCTACATCACAAATACAACGTTGAAACAACATACCTTTTGACAACGTTTAATCAATGTTGGGTTCTGACGTTGATTTGACCATTGAATTTTGGTCATTTCCCAACCAATATTCTACAACACAAATACAATGCTGAAACAGCATACTTTTTGACAACGTTTAATCAATGTTGGCTTCTGACCAACCAATATTCTACAACACAAATACAATGTTGAAACAGCATAGTTTTTGACAACGTTTAATCAATGTTGGGTTCTGACATTTGGTCATTTCCCAACTAATATTCTACATCACAAATACAACATTGAAATAACATGTCTTTTGACAATGTTTAATCAATGTTGGGTTCTTATGTTGATTTGACCTTTGAATTTTTACTGAACTATACAAAGTGTTTAAATTGGAATCTGCGCTTTTGCATGATGTACTAGTTACTATGGTAATCTACGTCACAGCAGCTCAAACGAGGCACCGAGCAGTGTGGGTGGGGAGCGTTTCCACAGAGTGTTTCCAAAGCTTAGTGATATAACAGATTGAAGGTGGTTTTTTGTTGTTGTTTTATTCGCGTTCATATTTTTGTTGCGTTTCGCTTGATTGTAAAATATGTGGATGGAGAGGGGGTGTGACGTTCATATGTTGTCAATATTCAGTGTTTTATCCTTCATAGTTAATATTGTAAAACCCACATTCTTTATTTTCATGAACATTCTGGGTGTCTCATTCAATAAAAAAATTGTTTTTAATTCCATTCCGTTTTTTTAATGCGGTCTGTCATAACGTTTTTAACATTCAATCAGACATTATTGTGAGGTTTTGTATTAGTGTTCCTAAAAATCACATATACCGGCCCCCAGACACATTTTTTTCTCTAAATTTGGCCTCCTCGAGTCAAAATAATTGCCCAGGCCTGAAGTAGTGTATATAGTTCTCACTTATATCTGTCAGTAGGCTCGCTATGGAAGCGCTAAAAACTACAACAATGGCTGACGGGGACAAGACGCAGTCAAAGTGGAGGCACGTGAATAAGAACTTGAAGATGGTCTGTAAAGTATAATCTTTGCAAAACTGTATGTAAATGTTATGTAATATTTAATGTTTGTATTACTCCTCTATTAATCTGTACTTTTGCTTTTGTCGCTGCCTGGTGTGACATTCGAGTTGAGCTTCTGCGTAAGTGATCATGTAAATTGGGGATTCTCAAACCATGGTAAGCCAAATAATCACCTAATTAAATATTCAAACACAGTGTTACCGTTCAAACTGTGTGTAATGTTACAGTGGCCAAAAATAAAAACATATCTTTGCTAAATAAAACCTCTTCCTTGGTTTTAATTAGAGACTGCCGATATTATCGGCCGATAAATACGTTAAAATGTAATATCGGAAATTATCGGTATCGTTTTTTTTACTATCTGTATCGTTTTTTTTTAATATATTTTATTTATTTATTTTTTTAATTAAATCAACATAAAAACACAAGATACACTTATAATTAATGCACCAACCCAAAAAACCTCCCTCCCCCATTTACACTCACTCACACTCATTCACACAAAAGGGTTGTTTCTTTCTGTTATTAATATTCTGGTTCCTACATTATATATCAATATATATCAATACAGTCTGCAAGGGATACAGTCCGTAAGCACACATGATTGTGCGTGCTGCTGGTCCAGTAATAGTACTAACCTTTAACAGTTAATTTTACTCATTTTCATTCATTACAAGTTTCTATATAACTGTTTTTATATTGTTTTACTTTCTTTTTTATTCAAGAAAATGTTTTTAATTTATTTATCTTATTTTATTTTATTCATTTCTTTTTAAAAGTACCTTATCTTCACCATACCTGGTTGTCCAAATTAGGCATAATAATGTGTTAATTCCACGACTGTATATATCGGTTGATATCGGTATCGGTAATTAAAGAGTTGGACAATATCGGAATATCGGATATCGGCAAAAAGCCATTATCGGACATCCCGAGTTTTAATGAATACTTCGGCCTACTACGCTACTGTATTTTAATGTTGGTGGTTATGGTGGTACTTAGTGAGCCAAATATTTTCTAAGGTGCTACTTGGTGAACCACTGATGTAAATACATTGATAACGGACAGGGATCACTGGAACGTGAAAAATAAATAGCACCAAATCACGAAGACTTGCGACCCAAATGTCCTACAATGTTTACCTTTTCAGGCTCCAAAACAAAATTGTCGTACAAAGAAACAAACATCAGTTTTATTTCCTAGCAGTCTTGTGTAAACGGAGGTCACATTTTTTTGACGCATATATTTTTTGATTCTGCCAATTGGTCTTTTTTTTCTCCGCCCTTTTGGCGTGACCAGCAAACAAACACACACACACACACACACACACACGCACACACACACACACACACACGCTATCTCTCAGCCTAATAAATTCAGCAGCCACTCTAAGGAACCAACCCAAGATAATTCATGCATTTTTCGCGAGCCAACATTTGGAATATTGTTTTAGGGTAAGACGAGTAGCGCCCTGGTTAGTCCGTGTTTGTGTTTGAGTCCGGGCTAATCACTCATCAGCTCCCTTGAGCGCTGGGACCGCCTCCTCCCCTAAAACACAGGGGCCTTCAAAGCGGCGTCGATGCCTTCTAATTGGCTCCCAGCAAAAACAGGACAGATACTTTGACACCAAAGTGATGTGTGGATCGATACTGAAATATCTATACCGCCGATACCAGATTTTAAAATCGATCCTTAAATCAAGATATCGATACTTTTGATGTATTCAGGGGTGTTTTCCACCAAGGGCCACACGTCAGAGTATGCGGGGCCCATATTGAAATATATATATATATATATATATATATATATATATATATATATATATGTATATATTGAGTAGTCCTGAGTTCAATCCCGGGCTTGGGGTCTTTCTGTGTGGAGTTGCATGTTCTCCCCGTGACTGCGTGGGTTCCCTACGGGTACTCCGGCTTCCTCCCACCTCCAAACACATGCACCTGGGGATAGGTTGATTGGCAACACTAAATTGGCCCTAGTGTGTGAATGTGAGTGTGAATGTTGTCTGTCTATCTGTGTTGGCCCTGTGATGAGGTGGCGACTTGTCCAGGGTGTACCCCGCCTTCCGCCCGAATGCAGCTGAGATAGGCTCCAGCACCCCCCGCGACCCCGAAAGGGACAAGCGTTAGAAAATGGATGGATGGATGGATATATGTATATATATATATATATATATATATATATATATATATATATATATATATATATATATATATATATATATATATATATACACACGGTATATATATGTAAATACTTATATGTATGTATATATATGTATGTATATATATATATATACATTGTATATATATGTATATTAGGGCTGTGAATCTTTGGGTGTCCCACGATTCGATTCAATATCGATTCTTGGGCTCACGATTCGATTCAAAATCGATTTTTTTTTTCAATTCAACACGATTCTCGATTCAAAAACGATTTTTCCCGATTCAAAAGGATTCTCTATCATTCAATACATAGAATTTCAGCAGGATCTACCCCAGTCTGCTGACATGCAATCAGAGTAGTAGATTTTTGTAAAAAGCTTTTATAATTGTAAAGGACAATGTTTTATCAACTGATTGCAATATTGTAAATTTGTTTTATCTAATAAATGAACCAAAAATATGACTTATCTTATCTTTGTGAAAATATTGGACACAGTGTGTTGTCAAGCTTATGAGATGCGATGCAAGTGTAAGCCACTGTGACACTATTGTTCATTTATTTTATTTTTTTATAAATGTCTAATGATAATGTCAATGAGGGATTTTTAATCACTGCTATGTTGAAATTGTAACTAATATTGATACTGTTGTTGAAAATATTCATTTTTGTTCCACTACTTTTGGATTGTTCTGTGTCGTGTTTGTGTCTGCTCTCAATTGCTCTGTTTATTGCAGTGTTGCCGGGTCGGGTTTGGTTTTGGAATTGGATTGCATTGTTATGGTATTGCTGTGTATTGTTTTGTTAGATTGATTAATTTAATTTAAAAAAACAATATATACCGGTATATATTTTTTTAAATAAAAAAAAAAAAAAAAAATAAATAAATCGATTTTTTAAAAATGAGAATAGATTCTGAATCGTACAACGTGAGAATCGCGATTCGAATTTGAATCGATTTTTTCCCACACCCCTAATGTATATATATATATATATATATATATATATATATATATATATATATATATATATATATATATATATATATATATATATATATATATACATATATCCATCCATCCATCCATTTTCTATGGATGTTTATGTGTACATAATCTTTATTTGAATGCTAAAAACAGATATTTTGTCAGCTATGTATTATTGGTCACTAAGTATATTAATATTCATTATTAGTTAAAAGATTTAAGCTTTTTTTCATTACATACCAATGTTTTTTCTCATTTTTCTTACATTTTTACTAATGTATTTTTCCCCTTGTAAGAATTTAATGAAAATAATAATACGATTGTGTAACTGCGTAACCTATCATGTGGCAACATTTCTGCCTGTACAAAAAGTTATGTTCAGTTACACATTTAACAGTGTTTATTATGGTGGTTGTAATTTTTCAAATTAGTCCATAGGTTAGTATTATTTTATTTTGGAATTAACTAACTTAAGTTTCTTTATATTTTAAATTTATTTTATTTTTATTTTGAGAGCTTATATCTTATAGGCCCTGTTCACACTGCACGCCAAATCTAATTATTTTTTTTTGACCTCAAGTGACACAGATCGGATTTTTTTTGCCAGTCTAAACGCTCCAAATTCAGACCACATCGGGATGTAGACTGAATTAGATTGGAATCTGATCTTTTCAAATGTGACTGCAGTCTAAACGCAACGCAACCTGAATGTGCCGTCGCCAGTGGAAGTGGATATTTCATCACGACATTGAGCAAACTCTGTTTAAGACAACCAAGTTTTCTGTGCATCACTAGTCGATAGTGCGCAAATATTAACTATATGTAATATATGACTATATATTTTGATTCCGAAGAAATAGCAATTGTTGAAAGACCGGAATTGACGCCGTGGCGCATTTGCTTACATGTGAGTTGAAAAATAAAGCTAACTCCTCTACTTAACAGCAATAACAAGATTACAACCTTACCAAATATATTACACTATATACATCCATTCATACATTATATTACTTTCCTTTACTTTCACGGAATAAAACACTCATTTTTAAAGTGTTGCTACTTTTATTTTATTTTGTAGTAGTAGCGACTTCCTCCCGGTCAACTTCCTTTGTTTTCACTTTGTCGAAGTGCGCGTGCAAGTGACGTCGAGGACACATTAGGGCCACACTGGGGCCACATTGGGCCCTGTGCGCGTTTATACTGGATTCTGATAAAAATCACATTTTACTTGCAGTGTAAACACTCTGTTGGAAAAAACTGGATATCCCCAAAAATCTGATTTTGACCACTTTGGCCTGCAGTGAAAACGTAGTCTTAGATCAGGGGTGTCTGAAACGCTTACTAAAAAGTCAAGTATGGGGGGGCATGTTGACATTTTTTTTTTTTTTTAAATGCTAAAAACAGGTACTATATATATTTAAAGACAAAACATTGCGTTATAGGTAATTAAGTATATTATTATTAATTATTAGTTTAAAAATGTCAGCTTTTTCTCATTACATTCCAATTTTTTCTCACATTTTTACTAGTATTTTAAAAATGGACATGTTCATATTTGAAAATACACAACTTTTTAAAATTTAGCAAACCCGTTAAATATATTTGCTAGGAGTATACATTTTTTTTTTTTCGAATGAATCGCGATTTTTATGTTTAACGATTTTTAATCATTAAAAAAAAAATTTTTTTTGAAAAACAATTTTTTTTTAAATCTGTCATGTCCAGCCACTATAATTTCATTTATTTTAAGTAATACAGACATTTATCAGAGCTGTGTATCTATTTTATGGAGGTTAAATAAATAAAAACAGAATACAATGATTTGCAAATCCTTTTTAACTTATATTCAATTGAATAGACTGCAAAGACAAGATATTTAATGTTGGAACTGAGAAACATTTAATTTTTTTGCAAATAATCATTAACTTTAAAAAAAAGTTGGCACAGGGGCATTTTTACCACTGTGTTACATGGCCTTTCCTTTTAACAACACTCAGTAAACGTTTGAGAACTGAGGAGACCAATTTTTGAAGCTTTTAAGTGGAATTATTTCCCATTCTTGCTTGATGTACAGCTTAAGTTGTTCAACAGTCCGGGGTCTCCGTTGTCGTATTTGACGCATCATAATGCGCCACACATTTTCAATGGGAGACAGGTCTGGACTACAGGCAGGCCAGTCTAGTACCCACACTCTTTTACTACTAAGCCACGCTGTTGTAACACGTGCAGAATGTGAGTTGGCATTGTCTTGCTGAAATAAGCAGGGGCGTCCATGAAAAAGATGTTGCTTAGTTTGCAACTAGTGTTGCTCTAAAACCTGTATGTACCTTTCAGATGTGTAAGTTACCCATGCCTTGGGCACTAATACACCCCCATACCTTCACAGATGCTGGCTTTTGAACTTTGCGCCTAGAACAATCTGGATGATTCTTTTCCTCTTTGGTCCGGAGGACACGACGTCCACATTTTCCAAAAACAATTTGAAATGTGGACTCGTCAGACCACAGAACACTTTTCCACTTTGCATCAGTCCATCTTAGATGAGCTCGGGCCCAGCGAAGCCGGCAGTGTTTCTGGGTGTTGTTGATAAATGGCTTTGGCTTTGCATAGTAGAGTTTTACCTTGCACTTACAGATGTAGCGATAAACTGTAGTTACTGACAGTGGTTTTCTGAAGTGTTCCTGAGCCCATGTGGTGATATCCTTTACACACCGATGCCGCTTTTTGATGCAGTACCGCCTGAGGGATCGAAGGTCCGTAATATCATCGCTTACGTGCAGGGATTTCTCCAGATTCTCTGAACCTTTTGATGATATTACGGACCGTAGATGGTGAAATCCCTAAATTCCTTGCAATAGCTGGTTGAGAAATGTTCTTAAACTGTTCGACAATTTGCTCATGCGTTTGTTCACAAAGTGGTGACTCTCGCCCCATCCTTGTTTGTGAATGACTGAGCATTTCATGTAAGCTGCTTTTACACCCAAAGTTGCTTTTACACCCAATCATTCATCAGTCTTTTTTGCCACTTGTGCCAGCTTTTTTCAAACATGTTGCAGGCATCAAATTCCAAATGAGCTAATATTTGCAAAAAATAACAACGTTTTATCAGTTCGAACGTTAAGTATCTTGTCTTTGCAGTCTATTCAATTGAATATAAGTTGAAAAGGATGAGCAAATCATTGTATTCTGTTTTTATTTACCATTTACACAACGTGCTAACTTCACTGGTTTTGGGGTTTGTAGTTAATCATAGAACTGGCACCCAGTGTTATTGAATCGAGAATCGGTTCTGAATCTAATCGTTACTCCCAAGAATCCAATCGAATCGTGTGGTGCCCAAAGATTCCCATCCCTATTATATGCAGAAAGTATCGGCTCAGTATCGTCGATACCAGTCTGAATTTTACTCGGTATCGGATCGGAAAGAAATGAGTGGTAATAACACCCGTGTTATGAGCTGCACTCACAGAAAGCATTTGATGATTTTTTATTTTTTTTTGTACGTATTTATTTTTCCAATAGAAGCCTGCGTGTTTTATTTGTGAAAGTTTCTTTTAGTTGGGTCTGCATTGGACGAGGCGGCGCTGACTAATATATCAGACGGGCCTGCGGTGGCGCAGCTTCAACGACTGCTCAGCGTTTGGCCGGCGACGGCCCGAGCCAGAAGCGAAAAGCAGACGCGGACAACACTGATGCTATTGTGCGGCGGTTCCAAGTAAGAATGACAGATTAAGGACGGGGCGAGGGCGCAATTAGATGAGGCGGCGGGACGTGTGAAAGAAATGCGAGTGGGAGCCGTGGAAGGACTCGCGGGGATCAAATGAGAAACAGGAAGAAAGTGAAAGTGAGTTTTGGGAGAATCGATGCGTGCGCCTTTCACTCCCGCCAGGGAATGAGCTAACAGCGGATCTCAGGTGTCCAGTCGATGTCTGATGCATTAGCGGCCTGATCCGCCGCGCTGTGGCTTCAAACACACGTTTTCTTAATACAACACGAGGCCCCCCCCCGCGCCCCCCCCCCTCTCATTAATCATGTAACCTGATTAGGGCTGCAGGTCACCCTCCCCACCCCTCTTTCATTTCTCAGCGAGCAAAAAATAGACACGTGCACCCGCTCACTCTTAGGCCTTTTCCAACACACGCATACTGCATGTGTTTGCAACATGTAACCGACGCTCCTTTGTCCCAGTCGCTCTCAAACTACACAGCTGACGGGTACCGTTCACATTTGTACCGACGCTGTACACTGCAAAAAGTCAGTGTTCAAAAACAAGAAAAAAATAAAATAAAATTAGGGCCATTTTACTTGAACTACAAACCCCGTTTCCATATGAGTTGGGAAATTTTGTTGGATGTAAATATAAACAGAATACAATGATTTGCAAATCCTTTTCAACCCATATTCTATTGAATGCACAACAAAGACAAGATATTTGATGTTCAAACTCATAAACTTTATTTTTTTTTTGCAAATAATAATTAACTTAGAATTTCATGGCTGCAACACGTGCCAAAGTAGTTGGGAAAGGGCATGTTCACCACTGTGTTACATCACCTTTTCTTTTAACAACACTCAATAAACGATTAGGAACTGAGGAAACTAATTGTTGAAGCTTTGAAAGTGGAATTCTTTCCCATTCTTGTTTTATGTAGAGCTTCAGTCGTTCAACAGTCCGGGGGTCTCCGCTGTCGTATTTTACGCTTCATAATGCGCCACACATTTTCGATGGGAGACAGGTCTGGACTGCAGGCGGACCAGGAAAGTACCCGCACTCTTTTTTTTACGAAGCCACGCTGTTGTAACACGTGCTGAATGTGGCTTGGCATTGTCTTGCTGAAATAAAAAGACGGCGCTTAGATGGCAGCATATGTTGTTCCAAAACCTGTATGTACCTTTCAGCATTAATGGTGCCTTCACAGATGTGTAAGTTACCCATGCCTTGGGCACTAATGCACCCCCATACCATCACAGATGCTGGCTTTTCAACTTTGCGTCGATAACAGTCTGGATGGTTCGCTTCCCCTTTGGTCCGGATGACACAATGTCGAATATTTCCAAATACAATTTGAAATGTGGACTCGTCAGACCACAGAACACTTTTCCACTTTGCATGAGTCCATCTTAGATGATCTCGGGCCCAGAGAAGCCGGCGGCGTTTCTGGATTTTGTTGATAAATGGCTTTCGCTTTGCATAGTAGAGCTTTAACTTGCACTTACAGATGTAGCGACAAACTGTATTTAGTGACAGTGGTTTTCTGAAGTGTTCCTGAGCCCATGTGGTGATATCTTTTAGAGGTTGATGTCGGTTTTTGATACAGTGCCGTCTGAGGGATCGAAGGTCACGGTCATTCAATGTTGGTTTCCGGCCATGCCGCTTACGTGGAGTGATTTCTCCAGATTCTCTGAACCTTTTGATGATATTATGGACCGTAGATGTTGAAATCCCTAAATTCCTTGCAATTGCACTTTGAGAAACATTGTTCTTAAACTGTTTGACTATTTGCTCACGCAGTTATGGACAAAGGGGTGTACCTCGCCCCATCCTTTCTTGTGAAAGACTGAGCATTTTTTGGGAAGCTGTTTTTATACCCAATCATGGCACCTACCTGTTCCCAATTTGCCTGCACACCTGTGGGATGTTCCAAATAAGTGTTTGATGAGCATTCCTCAACTTTATCAGTATTTATTGCCACCTTTCCCAACTTCATTGTCACGTGTTGCTGGCATCAAATTCTACAGTTAATGATTATTTGCAAAAAAATATGTTTATCAGTTTGAACATCAAATATGTTGTCTTTGTAGCATATTCAACTGAATATGGGTTGAAAATGATTTGCAAATCATTGTATTCCGTTTATATTTACATCTAACACAATTTCCCAACTCATATGGAAACGAGGTTTGTAAGCAAAATTATCTGCCAAAAGAACAAGAAAATTTGGCTTGTCAAGACTTTCCAAAACAAGTAAAATTAGCTAACCTCAATGAACCCAAAAATACCTTGAAATAAGGATTTTCTTACTAATAATAAGTGCACTTTTCTTGACAGAAAAAACAAATATGAGACCTTTTTGCTCAAAATGTTGAAAAATATTCTTAAATTAAGTAAATGCTAGTGCCATTATCTTGACATAATGATATAGGCTCGGCATTACATTTCTTGCATTTTCCCATCGCCAAGTGCGTGCTCTTTCAGTCAATTAGTGCGCAGGGAATATATATATATATATATATATATATATATATATATATATATATATATATATATATATATATATATATATATATATATATATATATATATATATATACATACATAGAGGTACTTTGACTGAGTTCTCTCCCAGTCTGCTCGAGTGATCATTCACATTTGAACCAAAATGGTACCAATTTTCCGTACTTTTGTGTGTGTTAATAAATATGAATTGTTTTTGATAATAAAAATATATTATTTTATTTCAACATTTAAAAATGACCTAATTTGTCTAACCGCTGTCCAGTTGTTATATCTTGTTTTGGTATCGTCATATTATTGTTTACAAGTATGACATTAAGTTGCAATTACATTTGCCAGTCCACGGCGTTAGGCAGTAGTGTATGGTTCATAGTAATTTTTTGTTGCGTCCTAAAAAGTGTTAATACTTGTTAATGCTTGTTATATCTTGTTTTGCAAGCATGACATTAAGTTGCAAGTCCAAAACGTTAGATGACAGTAGTGTATACATAGTGTTTTTTGTTTAGGTTTTTGTTGCACCTTAAAAAGTGTTAATACAGTAAGTATTGTACTTTTTACGCTCCAAATGTTTGATTGTAACAAGCATCTTTTTTGTAGTTTGCATTAACAAATTTGGAGGTGTTGAACTCCCCATGTAAAATCGCTAATGCTTAACAGTGGCACAGCCTATGTATATTAGCATCAAGCTAGCGCATTTTTTGAAAAGTGGAGCCTTACTTTACTTACGTTGAAGCGTTTTTGAGTCAATTTCTTTGTTGGCATTGAAAATTGCAACATTGCCTCGAGGTAGTTCGGCTAAGTCCGCTCTCAGTGCTGCTGCAGAGATGGCTAAGTGACAAAATGCAAAGAGATTTTTTTGTTGTACCCTAAAAAGTGTTAATACTGTAAGTATTCTGTTTTTTTCCACATCAGCTGTTTGATTGTAGTGTGCATCTTAGTTGTAGTTTGCATTAACAAATATGGAGATGTTGAAATCGCCGTGTAAAATTGCTCATGCTAATCAGTGGCATGTCAATAGCAAAGCCTATGTATATTAGCATCAAGCTAGCGCATTTTTTGAAAAGTGGAGCCTTACTTTACTTACCTTGGAGCGTTTTTGTGAGTCAAATTCTTTGTCGGCATTGAAAATTGCAAAATTACCTCAAAGTAGTTTGGCTAAGTTCGCTCTCAGTGCTGCTGGAGAGATGGCTAAGTGACAAAGTGCAAAAAGTTTTTTTGTTGCACACTAAAAAGTGTTAATATTGTAAGTATTCTGTTAATTGTAGCATGCATCTTAGTTGTAGTTTTCATTATAAAATATGGAGGTGTTTAAATCGCCATGCAAAATTGCTAATTCTTATCACTAGCATGTCAACAGCAAAGCCAATGTATATTAACATCAAAATTGCGCGCATTTAGAAAAGTGTAGCCTTACCTTAGTGCGTTTTTGAGTAAATTTCTTTGTCGGCATTGAAAAGTGCAACATTACCTCAAAGTAGTTTGGCAAAGTCCGCTCTCAGTGCTGCTGGAGAGATGGCTAAGTGACAAAGTGCAAAGTGGTTTTTTTGTTGCACCCTAAAAAGTGTTAATACTGTAAGTATTCTGTTAATTGTATCATGCATCTTAGTTTGTAGTTTTCATTATAAAACATGGAGGTGTTGAAATCGCCATGTAAAATTGCTAATTCTTATCACTAGCATGTCAATAGCAAAGCAAATATATATTAGCATCGAAATAGCGCGCATTTAGAAAAGTGGAGCCTTACCTTAGTGCAGCGTTTCTCAAAGTGTGGGGCGCGCCCCACTGGTGGGAAATAGAGACATGACAGGTGGGGCGCGAGGAACGGGAGGAAATTTCACTTAAAAAATGTTTTTTTATTATTATATTCTTTGATTATTTTTTTTACTATGCTTTCATTTTCTATACACACTGTAAATCACTTTGTGATTCTGTCTGTGAAATCCGCTATATAAATAAATGGAAATTACCGGTACTTATTTTTACTGTAGGCTTTATATTTCTCGGTACGAGCGAAAGTTTGACAGACATAGCAACAGTAACTAATGGGGGCGTGGCTAAGCGGAACAAACTTTCGCGCGGATGGGTAGCAGGCTAATGTGTGGACCACAATTACACAAATATATACATTTGTGACTCGCACCTCAAAGGTCGTCGAGCCAGAGCCAGCGCCTGCAGAGAAACAAAAATGTGACGGGCACACACTGTGTCATTCACCGGGAAGCACTCGCGTCAAGGCAGCTCAGCCCCGAACTCAATGAGGTTTTAACATGTTGTGAGCGCGGTAAATTTGATCAAAACACGACCACTGAAAGTGCGACTGTTCTCTGCACTGTGTGAGGAAATGGGTGCTGATCATACAGCCGTGCTGTTTCACAGTGAAACAAGGTGGCTCTCCCGGGGAAAAGTGCTGTCACTTGCCCTGTCTTGCCAAATGCATAGCTCCTCCTTTTTTTTTTGCAAAGATTGCAAAGTGGCACTTTTATTGTATTTATTATTGAACTTGATGCAAGTTATTTGATTTATTATTGAACTTGATGCAAGTTATAACACTTTTGTTTTATTTATTATTGAACTTGATGCAAGTTATAACACTTTTATTTGATTTATTATTGAACTTGATACAAGTTATAACACTTTTTTTTGATTTATTATTGAACGTGATGAAGTTATAACACTTTTTTTTATTTATTATTGAACTTGATGCAAGTTATAACACTTTTTTTGATTTATTATTGAACTTGATGCAAGTTATAACACTTTTTTTGATTTATTATTGAACTTGATGCAAGTTATAACACTTTTTTTGATTTATTATTGAACTTGATGCAAGTTATAACACTTTTATTTGATTTATTATTGAACTTGATGCAAGTTATAACACTTTTTTGATTTATTATTGAACGTGATGCAAGTTATAACACTTTTTTTGATTTATTATTTAACTTGATGCAAGTTATAACATTTTTATTTATTTATTATTGAACGTGATGCAAGTTATAACACTTTTTTTGATTTATTATTGAACTTGATGCAAGTTATAACAGTTTTTGTGATTTTATTATTGAACGTGATGCAAGTTATAACACTTTTTTAAATTTATTATTGAACTTGATGCAAGTTATAACAGTTTTTTTTTATTTATTATTGAACTTGATGTAAGTTATTTTATTTATTATTGAACTTGATGCAAGTTATACCACAGCTGCACAGTTATTTTATTTATTATTGAACTTGATGTTATTTTTTGTTATTGAGTTTGAATGTATACAACTTGATGTTCAATAAATTTGAAAATGTTAAAGCTTGGCATCAGCGCTCTGTTGGGGCGATGGGGGCAGGTGGGGCTTGAAAACTCCCCCTTGTCCAAAGTGGGGGATGACAAAAAAAGTTTGAGAGCCACTGCCTTAGTGCGTTTTTGAGTCAATTTCTTTGTCGGCGTTAAAAATTGCAACATTACCTCGAAGTAGTTTGGCTAAGTCCGCTCTCAGTGCTGCTGGAGAGATGGCTAAGTGACAAAATGCAAAGTGTTTTTTTAATTGCACCCTAAAAAGTGTTAATACTGTAAGTACTCTGTTAATTGTAGCATGCATCTTAGTTGTGGTTTTCATTATAACATATGGAGGTGTTGAAATCGCCATATAAAATTGCTAATTCTTATCACTAGCATGTCAGTAGCAAAGCCAATGTATATTAGCATCGAAATAGCGCGCATTTAGAAAAGTGGAGCCTTACCTTAGTGCGGTTTTGAGTCAATTTCTTTGTCGGCATTAAAAAATTGCAACATTACCTCGAAGTAGTTTGGCTAAGTCCACTCTCAGTGCTGCTGGAGAGATGGCTAAGTGACAAAGTGCAAAGTGTTTTTTTTGTTGCACCCTAAAAAGTGTTAATACTGTAAGTATTCTGTTAATTGTAGCATACATCTTAGTTGTAGTTTCCATTATAGAATATAGAGGTGTTGAAATCGCCATGTAAAATTGCTAATGCTAATCACTAGCATGTCAATAGCAAAGCCAATGTATATTAACATCAAAATAGCGCACATTTGGAAAGTGTAGCCTTACTTTAGTGCGTTTTTTGAGTCAATTTCTTTGTCGGCATTAAACAATTGCAACATTACCTCGAAGTAGTTTGGCTAAGTACGCTCTCAGTGCTGCTGGAGAGATGGCTAAGTGACAAAGTGCAAAGTTTTTTTTTGTTGCACCCTAAAAAGTGTTAATACTGTAAGTATTCTGTTAATTGTAGCATACATCTTAGTTTGTAGTTTTCGTTATAAAATATGGAGGTGTCGAAATCGCCATGTAAAATTGCTAATTCTTATCACTAGCATGTCAACAGCAAAGCCAATGTATATTAGCATCGAAATAGCGCACATTTAGAAAAGTGTAGCTTTACCTTAGTGCGTTTTTGAGTCAATTTCTTTGTCAGCATTGAAAAGTGCAACATTACCTCGAAGTAGTTTGGCTAAGTCCGCTCTCAGTGCTGCTGGAGAGATGGCTAAGTGACAAAGTGCAAAGTGTTTTTTTGTTGCACCTTAAAAAGTGTTAACACTGTAAGTATTCTGTTAATTGTAGCATGCATCTTTGTTTGTAGTTTTCATTATAGAATATGGAGGTGTTGAAATCGCCATGTAAATTTGTTAATTCTTATCACTAGCATGTCAATAGCAAAGCCAATGTATATTAGCATCGAAATAGCGCGCATTTAGAAAAGTGGAGCCTTACCTTAGTGCGTTTTTGAGTCAATTTCTTTGTCGGCGTTAAAAATTGCAACATTACCTCGAAGTAATTTGGCTAAGTCCGCTCTCAGTGCTGCTGGAGAGATGGCTAAGTGACAAAGTGCAAAGTGTTTTTTTGTTGCACCCTAAAAAGTGTTAATACTGTAAGTACTCTGTTAATTGTAGCATGTATCTTTGTTGTGGTTTTCATTATAACATATGGAGGTGTTGAAATCGCCATGTAAAATTGCTAATTCTTATCACTAGCATGTCAACAGCAAAGCCAATGTATATTAGCATCGAAATAGCGCACATTTAGAAAAGTGGAGCCTTACATTAGTGCGTTTTTGAGTCAATTTCTTTGTCGACATTGAAAATTGCAACATTACCTCGAAGTAGTTTGGCTAAGTCCGCTCTCAGTGCTGCTGGAGAGATGGCTAAGTGACAAAGTGCAAAGTGTTTTTTTTTGTTGCACCCTAAAAAGTGCTAATACTGTAAGTATTCTGTTAATTGTAGCATGCATCTTAGTTTGTAGTTTCATTATAAAATATGGAGGATTTGAAATCGCCATGTAAAATTGCTAATTCTTATCACTAGCATGTCAATAGCAAAGCCAATGTATATTATCATCGAAATAGCGCACATTTAGAAAAGTGTAGCTTTACCTTAGTGCGTTTTTGAGTCAATTTCTTTGTCGGCATTGAAAAGTGCAACATTACCTCAAAGTAGTTTGGCGAAGTCCGCTCTCAGTGCTGCTGGAGAGATGGCTAAGTGACAAAGTGCAAAGTTTTTTTTTTTTTGTTGCACCCTAATAAGTGTTAATACTGTAAGTATTCTGTTAATTGTAGCATGCATCTTTGTTTGTAGTTTTCAATATAAAATATGGAGGTGTTGAAATCGCCATGTAAAATTGCTAATTCTTATCACTAGCATGTCAATAGCAAAGCCAATGTATATTAACATCAAAATAGCGCACATTTAGAAAAGTGGAGCCTTACCTTAGTGCGTTTTTGAGTCAATTTCTTTGTCGGCATTGAAAAGTGCAACATTACCTCAAAGTAGTTTGGCGAAGTCCGCTCTCAGTGCTGCTGGAGAGATGGCTAAGTGATACAGTGCAAAGTGTTTTTTTTGTTGCACCCTAAAAAGTGTTAATACTGTACATTTTCTTTTAATTGTAGCATGCATCTTAATTGTAATTTTCATTATAAAATATGGAGGTGTCGAAATCGCCATGTAAAATTGCTCATTCTTATCACTGGCATGTCAATAGCAAAGCCAATGTATATTAGCATCGAAATAGCGCGCATTTAGAAAAGTGTAGCCTTACCTTAGTGCGTTTTTGAGTCAATTTCTTTGTCGGCATTGAAAATTGCAACATTACCTCAAAGTAGGTTGGCTAAGTCCGCTCTCAGTGCTGCTGGAGAGATGGCTAAGTGACAAAGTGCAAAGTGTTTTTTTTGTTGCACCCTAAAAAGTGTTAATACTGTAAGTATTCTGTTAATTGTAGCATGCATCTTAGTTGTAGTTTTCATTATAAAATATGGAGGTGTCGAAATCGCCATGTAAATTTGCTAATTCTTATCACTAGCATGTCAATAGCAAAGCCAATGTATATTAGCATCGAAATAGCGCACATTTAGAAAAGTGTAGCCTTACCTTAGTGCGTTTTTTGAGTCAATTTCTTTGTCTGCATTAAAAAATTGCAACATTACCTCGAAGTACAGTAGTTTGGCTAAGTACGCTCTCAGTGCTGCTGGAGAGATGGCTAAGTGACAAAGTGCAAAGTGTTTTTTTTGTTGCACCCTAAAAAGTGTTAACACTGTAAGTATTCTGTTAATTGTAGCATACATCTTAGTTTGTAGTTTCATTATAAAATATGGAGGATTTGAAATCGCCATGTAAAATTGCTAATTCTTATCACTAGCATGTCAATAGCAAAGCCAATGCATATTAACATCAAAATAGCGCGCATTTAGAGAAGTGGAGCCTTACTTTAGTGCGTTTTTGAGTCAATTTCTTTGTCGGCATTGAAAAGTGCAACATTACCTCAATGTAGTTTGGCGAAGTCCACTCTCAGTGCTGCTGGAGCGATGGCTAAGTGACAAAGTGCAAAGTGGTTTTTTTTGTTGCACCCTAAAAAGTGTTAACACTCTAAGTATTCTTTTAATTGTAGCATGCATCTTAGTTGTGGCTTTCATTATAACATATGGAGGTGTTGACATCGCCATGTAAAATTGCTAATTTTATATCACTAGCATGTCAATAGCAAAACGTTTTGAAAAGTGGATCCTTACTTTAGTGCGTTTTTGAGTCAATTTCTTTGTCGGCATTGAAAATTGCAACTTTACTTAGAAGTGCGAAGATCCGACTGACGTCACACACAACCCAGGTCACGTGGCACCGTTGGATTTTACCCCCAAAAAAGTACATTAAGTGAGTAAGTGAGAAATACCACAATGAGAATGACATACACTGAATAATCCCTTTACTTATCCAACAGCAGGAATAATAATCCACCTTTGTCTGTCAGAAGGCATTAGGTGTGTCACAGGGTAATGAGGGTAATCAGGCTGGGGCCGCACGTTGCACAAGACTGTCCGTCTCCAGCATTGCGGTCATCTCGTCCGCTCCCTCTAATAAGAACGAGGCGCAGACATGTCCGTGTTATGACTATGGCTAATTTCGGGCGCTCATCTGGACGCGCAGTGTGAAAGGCGGCCTGACAGACGAGCTTTAAACATAAAACCCCCGCGCTAAATAACAATCTGCTATTCATCGACGACTGTCAAGTCCAATCATTGATTTCTCCCACAGATAGTCGCCACAGATTGTCTTGACCCTCCCTGCATGCCCGTCGCACAAAACACACCTTTTTTCATATTCCTATTTACCTCCGCGGATCATTTCATTAAACACGCTCACGCTTGCAAAAATAAACACTTAATTCGACTTTCCGAGCGCGGAGGCACAGTGGAGTCTTTATTCGGGATGAGAGTGGGTGTCAAATGTTCCGCTGTGATTTAACATGGCACGCGTGGACGTCATCCGATGCCTGCTTGTTTTTCAAAAGTGCATTTAGGAACAAACACATGAGCTCCTTCTTGCCGCGCGTAGTCGGCCGCTGTAAATCTCGCCCGAGAACACGTCAAAACACCGCACTTAATGTCGGAAAATAGGCTCCGATGTTTCACCTTGACGCTTTCATACACAAACAATCTTCACATGTGCACCTTCACACTTTTCTATCACTTCCTGGGGTCATTTCACTCACTATTTTTTACAAAACCCAAAACCAGTGAAGTTGGCACGTTGTGTAAATAGTAAATAAAAACAGAATACAATGATTTGCAAATCCTATATTCAATTGAATGGACTGCAAAAACAAGATACTTAACATTCTAACTGGTAAACATTATTTTTTGGAATTTGATGCCTGCAACATGTTTCAAAAAAGCTGGCACAAGTGGCAAAAAAGACTGAGAAAGTTGAGGACTGCTCATCAAACACTTATTTGGAACATCCCACAGGTGAAACAGGCTAATTGGGAACAGGTGGGTGCCATGATTGGGTATAAAAGCGGGCGAGGGTCACCACTTTGTGAGCAAACGCGTGAGCAAATTGTCGAACAGTTTAAGAACAACATTTCTCAACCAGCTATTGCAAGGAATTTAAGGATTTCACCATCTACGGTCCGTGATATCATCAAAAGGTTCAGAGAATCTGGAGAAATCACTGCACGTAAGCAGCTAAGCCTGTGACCTTCGATCTGCATCAAAAAGCGACATCAGTGTGTAAAGGATATCACCACATGGGCTCAGGATCACTTCCGAAAACCGCTGTCAGTAACTACAGTTTGTCGCTAGATCTGTAAGTGCAAGTTAAAACTGTACTTTGCAAAGCCAATGCCATTTATCAACAACACCCAGAAACGCCACCGGCTTCGCTGAGAAATCACTGCATGTAAGCAGCTAAGCCTGTGACCTTGGATAAACATAATAATACAATTTATCTCTAGTCTGGATGATTTAGTTCTTGTCACCCTGTTGTCCTCCTGTCGTGAAAAAAGGCTGTCCTCACTCAGGTGGAGCTGGAGGGGGCGTGGCCTCCAGCTCCGGCTGAAAATCGGGAGATTTTCGGGAGAATATTTGTCCCGGGAGGTTTTCGGGAGAGGCGCTGAATTTCGGGAGTCTCCCGGAAAATTCGGGAGGGTTGGCAAGTATGGTGTAAAGGATATCACCACATGGGCTCAGGAACACTTCCGAAAACCACTGTCAGTAACTACAGTTTGTCGTAAGTGCAAGTTAAAACTCTGCTATGCAAAGCGAAAGCCATTTATCAACAACACCCAGAAATGCCGCCGGCTTCGCTGGGCCCGAGCTCATCTAAGATGGACTAATGCAAAGCGGAAAAGTGTTCTGTGGTCTGACGAGTCCACATTTCAAATGTTTTTTTTGAAAACTGTGTCCTCCGGGACAAATAGGAAAAGAACCATCTGATTGTTACAGGCGCAAAGTTCAAAAGCCAGCATCTGTGATGGTATGGGGGTGTATTATTGCCCAAGGCATGGGTAACTTACACACCTGTGAAGGCACCATTAATGCTGAAAGGTACATACAGGTTTTGGAGCAACATATTTTGAACAAACGTAAGAGAGTATCCACGCACCTGTGAGCTCTAAATTAAATTCCCGCACTTTGCTAGGTTCTAATAAACTCTGCCAGAAGCGTGTTTTTACAGGGAGGGCATCAAACATTTTGGAAAATTCAGGTGAGCAAGGTTAGAAGAGTTTTTTTTAATTTTTTTCCCCACCCTTGAGAGTCTGGTAATTGCATACTTGCCAACCCTCCCGAATTTTCCGGGAGACTCCCGGAATTCAGCGCCTCTCCCGAAAACCTCCCGGGACAAATATTCTCCCGAAAATCTCCCGATTTTCAGCAGGAGCTGGAAGCCACGCCCCCTCCAGCTCCATGCGGACCTGAGTGAGGACAGCCTTTTTTCATGACGGGAGGACAACAGGGTGACAACTAAATCATCCAGACTAGAGATAAATTGTATTATTATGTTTATCTTACCTATAAATAAATATATTTATTAATTAAAAAAAAAAAAAAATCTAAATACATTTTTACTATATTTTGCTAAAAATATCAAAATTAATTGTATTTTTATTTGTATTTTTTCGTGACTCCTTATTACATCCAGCCATAGAATTATACATTAAAATAAACATATTTGAAATAATTGATTTTAAATTATCATAATAATTCATTTAAAATGACCATATTTAATTATTAAAATAATTGCTTGTTTATCAACAACTTTAGCATTTTATTCATTACATTTTGAAACTCTCAGAAGCCAAGTTATGTTATATTCCTTAATATTTATTTATGCAAGTTTGAAGTATCAATTATCTAAAGACAGTTTTGTTTGCATATTTTCAGAATGTAGATATCTATATATATATATATATATATATATATATATATATATATATATATATATATATATATATATATATATATATATAGATAGATATATATCATACTTGCCAACCTTGAAACCTCCGATTTCGGGAGGTGGGGGGTGGGGGGCGTGGTTAGGGGCGTGGTTAAGAGGGGAGGAGTATCTTGACAGCTAGAATTCACCAAGTCAAGTATTTAATACATATATATATATATATATATATATATATATATATATATATATATATATATATATATATATATATATATATATATATATATATATATATATATATATATATATATATATATATGGCGCAGTGGAAGAGTGGCCGTGCGCAACCCGAGGGTCCCTGGTTCAATCCCCACCTAGTACCAACCTCGTCATGTCCGTTGTGTCCTGAGCAAGACACTTCACCCTTGCTCCTGATGGGTGCTGGTAGCGCCTTGCATGGCAGCTCCCTCCATCAGTGTGTGAATGTGTGTGTGAATGTGTGTGTGAATGGGTAAATGTGGAAGTAGTGTCAAAGCGCTTTGAGTACCTTGAAGGTAGAAAAGCGCTATACAAGTACAACCCATTTATCATTTATTATATATATATATATATATATATATATATATATATATATATATATATATATATATATATATATATATATATATATATATATATATATATATATATATCTACATCCTGATAATATGCAAACAAAACTGTGTTTAGATAATTGATACTTCAAACTTGCATAAATAAATATTAAGGAATATAACATAACTTGGTTTCTAAGAGCTTCAAAATGTAATGAATAAAATGCTGAAGTTGTTGATAAACAAGCAATTATTTTAATAATTAAATATGGTCATTTTAAATGAATTATTATGATAATTTAAAATTAATTATTTCAAATATGTTTATTTTAATGTATAATTCTATGGCTGGATGTAATAAGGAGTCAGAAAAAAATACAAATACAAATACAATTAATTTGGATGTTTTTAGCAAAATATAGTAAAAATGTATTTAGTTATTTAAAAAAAAATTAATAAATATATTTATTTTTAGGTAAAATAAACATAATAATACAATTTGTCTTTAGTCTGGATGATTTAGTTCTTGTCACCCTGTTGTCCTCCCGTCGTGAAAAAAAGGCTGTCCTCACTCAAGTCCTCATGGAGCTGGAGGGGGCGTGGCCTCCAGCTCCGGCTGAAAATCGGGAGATTTTCGGGAGAATATTTGTCCCGGGAGGTTTTCGGGAGAAGCGCTGAATTTCGGGAGTCTCCCGGAAAATTCGGGAGGGTTGGCAAGTATGATATATATATATGAAATACTTGACTTGGTGAATTCTAGCTGTCAATATACTCCTCCCCTCTTAACCACACCCCCAACCACGCCCCGCCCCACCCCCGACCACGCCCCCAACCCCCACCTCCCGAAATCGGAGGTCTCAAGGTTGGCAAGTACGGGTAATTGTCATTGGGGAGTTTGATAAAGATCCAGTGCTAAGTTACTAAATCGTTCCACAAGTCCATCTGTTTCTCCTTACTTCTGCTGTTGTGAGGGCACAGGAAGTGCCACCAAGAAGGTGGAAACAAAAGCTGTGTCCGTGTGCGCTTAGGGACCCATGGTGTCAGAAGTGGATCCGGTCAGGCTGCGCTTACCATCACTGATACTCTCACTGCATCAGTCAGTCAACACCACTAGAGCCATTAAGTGTACTTTTTTTTGTTAACTTCCCATTAGGGATTTAAAGGATGCATTTTTACTATCCTTGGTTCATTACATGCTAAACCTTACTTGTGTACTAATGAGTCCCCATTGTGTCGGATCAATAACACCAGGGAGGGGTCCTGGCCTGTGCAAGTACTAATAGTGTTAAGTGGCTCCGCTAGGCAAACAACCCGCAAGCACTTCAAGTTTAAGAGCTGACATCGTGTTAACATGGATTCACTCATCAGCGTACGCCACACTGTGACCGGGGAGGAAGAAGAAAACAAATATTTTTACAAGGCGGAAGCGGATATTTTGAAAACAGTCCTCTGTACGGTGCACACTTATGAACATCCTCATGTCTCAAGAATACATCTGAAAAGTTTATGGAATTATAAATTATAAAGCAATCGGGTGTTAGGAAAAGGTCTGCCAAGACTATGGAATTACACTAATGGTTATCAGACAAAAAAAAACAAAAGCTTGAGAAACAACAGCTAGTGTTTGTAAAGCACTTCAAACATAATCAGAATCAGAATCAGAATCAGAAATACTTTGTTAATCCCAGAGGGGAAGTTAAGATTTTCTGCACAATCCCATTCAAGAGCAGACACAGAACAGGATCGTTCACTTACAAAAAAGGTGAGAAACAGGTAAACGGTCCAGACTGAGGCCAAGGAAAAACGCCTCATAGCCATAGCACACATAAGCATGTATGTAAGAGGGAAACATCAAAGAACACAAAGGACATTAACGCCATTAAAAGAGCAGAGCTGGTGCAACCAGCCATTTCTTAAATACAGCTACAAAGGTAAAAACAACCCATGCATCCATCCATCCATCCATCTTCTTCCGCTTATCCGAAGTCGGGTCGCGGGGGCTAATATACATTGGCTTTTCCCTAAGCAGGGAAGCCCAGACTTCCCTCTCCCCAGCCACTTCGTCCAGCTCTTCCCGGTGGATCCCGAGGCGTTCCCAGGCCAGCCGGGAGAGATAGTCTTCCCAACGTGTCCTGGGTCTTCCCCGTGGCCTCCTACCGGTCGGACGTGCCCGAAACACCTTCCTAGGGAGGCGTTCGGGTGGCATCCTGACCAGATGCCCGAACCACCTCATCTGGCTCCTCTCGATGTGGAGGAGCAGCGGCTTTACTTTGAGCTCACCCCGGATGACAGAGCTTCTCACCCTATCGGCGGAGGAAACTCATTTCGGCCGCTTGTACCCGGGATCTTGTCCTCTCGGTCATGACCCAAAGCTCATGACCATAGGTGAGGATGAGAACGTAGATCGACCGGTAAATCGAGAGCTTTGCCTTCCGGCTCAGCTCCTTCTTCACCACAACGGATCGATACAGCGTCCGCATTACTGAAGACGCCGCACCGATCCGCCTGTCGATCTCACGATCCACTCTTCCCTCACTCGTGAACAAGACTCCGAGGTACTCGAACTCCTCCAATTGGGGCAAGATCTCCTCCCCAACCCGTAGATGGCACTCCACCCTTTTCCGGGCGAGAACCATGGACTCAGACTTGGAGGTGCTGATTCCCATCCCAGTCGCTTCACACTCGGCTGCGAACCGGTCCAGTGAGAGCTGAAGATCCTGGCCAGATGTAGCCATCAGGACCAGATCATCTGCAAATAGCAGAGACCGTGGGTCCCCCCCTCCAATGGGCTCACCACCCATAGCAGGGGCCATAGAGGCCGGGTGCAGTGTGAGCTGGGCGGAAGCCGAAGGCAGGGCACTTGGCGGTCCGATCCTCGGCTACATAAGCTAGTTCTTGGGACGTGGAAAACAACCCAAAAAAACAAAAAACATAAACACTGTGGTGGCCTCTGCGGTGTTCCCTGCTGGGGTCGGGGGGAGCATGGCCAGAGACAGGAGCAAACCCAACAAAGCAACCAAGACAGCCGCCCACCAACTCTCGGCCAGTGTCCAGTCCGCATGGATGTGCGAGGATGCGTCTAAGGCAGGGGTCGGCAACCTTTACCAGTCAAAGAGCCATTTTGACCAGTTTCACAATTCAAAGAAATCAATGGGAGCCACAAAATTCTTTTGAAATTTAAAATGAAATGACACTGCATACAAAGTTTTTTTTTTTGCTTTGTGCTATGTATAATCCAAGGGTTTCGAGTTTTGTATGAATGGCGCATCATACTTGTCAACCTCCCAATTGTTCCAGCATACTACGAAACTCAGGGCAACTTTTCTCTTGGTACAGCATTTAGCGCCCACTACATCCAGTGTGCCGGCCCAGCCACACGTGGTATGGGACTTCTGCTTGCTCACGTAAATGACAGCAAGGCATAGTTGATCAACAACCACACAGGTTACACTGACGGTGGCGGTATAAACTTTAACACTCTTACTAATAATGCGCCACACTGTGAACCCACACCAAACAAGAATGACAAACACATTTCGGGAGAACATCTGCACCGTAACACAACATGAACACAACTGAACAAATACCCAGAATCCCATGCAGCCCTGACTCTTCCGGGCTACATTATACACCCCTGCTACCAATGTGTTTGTCATTCTTGTTTGGTTTTGGTTCAAAGTGTGGCGCATTATTAGTAAGAATGTTAAAGTTATTTTATATGGCCACCGTCAGTGTAACCTGACGGTGGCCCGGGAAAATTGGGAGGGTCGGCAAGTATGCAGCTGAGCCGCATCAGAGTGATCAAAGAGCCGCATACGGCTTCGGAGCCGCGGGTTGCTGACCCCTGGTCTAAGGAGACCGAGGTGTCCGATACCTCCTCATTCGGCCAAAACACTGTGAAGCCTGTCCGTCCCGGTTCTAAGCGCGAGCTCCGCAGCCCTGTCTCTTCATCCGCATCTCCTCCAGTCTCCATAAACGGACTCTGGCATGGCAGAGACCCACTTACAATAACATGATAATAACGATGATGGTGGTCATGTTGGTCACACACACCTGCAACCTGTGCACTTTACAGCAGAATGTGTTGACACCAGTAAGAGACCCGTATTAAGACGTTTTTTTGTAGGCTATTGTCGCGTAAACAAAAGGTTTCTGCCTTGTGTGAACAGCTTCTATAGTCCTTGTAGTTTTCCCTGCCTCTAAAATTGGAGAAACAACATAAAAAAAACCGCTGTAATGTTTCATGTAGCTCAGAGATGCACGCTGTCCAAAAAGGAATACAAGTCTGATCTCAGTGTTCTGCGTTGACCCGATATGATTGACGAGGGACATCTCAAAAATGTCATCACTCCATCAGGATCGCATCAACTCCATCTTTCCAGAGTCACATTTGGCTCCCATCCCTCCGTCTCCCTCCCACCCACATCCTCGCGACATACACACACACACACACACACACACACACATGCACTCGCACAGTCAGTTTGAGGGCCAGCTATAGCAAATTCCTGAGGGCTATCGGGTTTCCCGTTGCCTTGGCGACTGAGCACGGAGGCAGATCCATTAATCATTGAAAAGCGTTCACTCCAGAGCGGAGGTCAGACTGATTGCTGGATAGGGTATCGTCTCAACACACACACACACACACACACACACACACACACACACACACACACACACACACACACACACACACACACACACACACACACACACACACACACACACACACACACACACACACACACACACACGCACAAAGAGTTTAGTACTACTAGCTTTGTGAGGACGCTCCATTTAGTCAAATCAATGAAGTTCCTTTTACCCTGAACTGAACTTAAACCTGATTCTAAACTTGAGCCTTATAATTAGTGAAGGACCCAAACCCCCCCCAAAACCCCCCGCCCCCCTCCCGCACCCTTCCCCTAATACAGTTTAAACCCTCACAAATAAATGTGAATGCCATTTGATTCCATTGTTTTGTGAGTATGAGGTACTCTGTAAGCTGATTGCGCACAAACCATTTTTTTTGTCAAGCGACAGCCTCAAATTGTTCAAGTAGAGAAAATCTAAGTATAATCAACTTAAATGCACATTAAACATTTTTAAGTGCCATGTTATCAGCAATAGAAACACGTTTGTAAAGTCTACTTAAAAGTACAAGCGTCCGAAGAACTTGATATTACACAAGTCAATTTGATTTATTTTGTTGGAAACAACCAATGATGCTATGTGTGGAATAACAATAGACCTTGATGTAATAAAAATGACCAAACAGTTACAGCGGTAAATAGTTTTTTGTTGTAAAAATTACCCTTCTATATAGAATTATATGGCGTTGGTTCTAAACTAGCAACGTAGGGCCTTGGCAGAGGTCTGCATCACCTTTGTTTGTCTTTGTAAACTAGGATGATGGGTCGCCGGCGGATTATGGCTACCATAGTCAGACGTACTGTGCTTCAACATACGGGTATTATTACGTGAAACTTAATGTGTTGTGATTTTATTACATTGCTTCCTGGTGATTAGCAATATAAGATGCATAAACTGCATGTCGAGCTTCTAAACTAGCATTGCATGGTCTTGGCATAGGTCTGTTTTTCCTTTTGCTTCAGTTGAGTGTCACTAAGTAGCGGTGTTAAAAAAAATAATAAAAAATTCAAATTAATCGTGATTCTTAGAGATGTCCGATAATGGCTTTTTTGCCGATATTCCGATATTGTCCAACTCTTAATTACCGATACCGATACCTGTCATGACTTGGACTATGGCTTGATTTGTTCTCCTGAGGTGCAAGTGAATTGGACTGGTCAAGGCTTGAAGGTGGGTACATGATTTATTTAAACTATCAAAAAAAGAATAAACGAAAAGCGCGCACAGGGGCGGATGTACAAACTTGACTAATGAAAACAAAAGACTTGCACGGGGGCAAAAAACTATGAACAACAAAAAACACTAACTGTGGCAATAATAAACAAACTTACTTGGCATGGACATGAAGTGCGCAGAGGTGGACAGAGTGTGACAGGGGGCATAAATGCGGTGATGTCGTCAGGACGAACAACAGAAAATGAATGAACTTAAATACTATGGACATGATTAGTGAAAGCAGGTGCGTGACTCAAAACGTGAAACAGGTGCGTGACGTGACAGGTGAAAACTAATGGTTGCTATGGTGACAAACAAGAGTGCACAATGAGTCCAAACGTGGAACAGGTGAAACTAATGGGTAATCATGCAAACAAGACAAGGGAGTGAAAAGCCAGAAACTAAACAAAACATGACTTAAAACAAAACATGATTACACAGACATGACAGAGCCCCTCCCTTTAAGGACAGATACCAGATGTCCAAAAAAAAAATTAACAAGAGTCATGGGAGGGCGGGAGGGGGACATGGCGGTGGGTCGCCAGACCACGTGTCCCCGTATCCACCGGGGCAGAGTTAGGTGGCGGCGGCGAGTGGAACGCCGCTGCAGCAGGCGAGGCGGGCGCCCAGGTAATGGCCACATTCGTGGCCGACTGGGAGGTGGGCGCACTTGGCGTGGCGGGCGACCAGGTAGCGGCCATATCCGTGGCCGACGAGGAGGGAGGCGCGTCGTCATCGTGGCAGGCGTGGAAGCAGCAGATGATGCAGGCGGCGAAGCTCGGCGTGGCGCGTCAGGCGGCAAAGCTCGGCGTGGCGCGTCAGGCGGCGAAGCTCGGCGTGGCGCGTCAGGCGGCGAAGCTCGGCGTGGCGCGTCAGGCGGCGAAGCTCGGCGTGGCGCGTCTTGGTCTTGGCATGGCGGGTCTTGGTCTTGGCTTGGCGGGTCTTGGTCTTGGCGTGGAGGGTCTTGGTCTTGGCGTGGAGGGTCTTGGTCTTGGCGTGGAGGGTCTTGGTCTTGGTCTTGGCGTGGAGGGTCTTGGTCTTGGCGTGGAGGGTCTTGGTCTTGGCGTGGAGGGTCTGGTGCTAGCCTTGGTGCGGCGACAGGTGCTAGCCTTGGTGCGGCGACAGGTGCTAGCCTTGGAGCGGCGACAGGTGCTAGCCTTGGAGCAGCTAGCCGTGGTGCTAGCCTTGGAGCAGGTGGAGGTGGCCTAGCTGGGGGTTGCGGCTTGGCAGGTCGGAAGACTGGTGAGGGCGGTCGTGCTGGAGGCTGTGGCTTGACAGGTCGGAAGACTGGTGGTGGCGGCCGTGCTGGAGGCTGTGGCTTGACATGGTGATGCAGAGCCACCCCACCTACACAGCTCCCGACCCCAGTCCCCCCCTCAAGGGGCGGATACCAGACGCGCTCTCTGCGGTCTGGAACTCTCTCTAGGGGTGGGCGGGGGGAGGCAGAAACGTCCCCTTTAAATTGTCCAAAATGTTTTTTTTTTATCCCCCACCTGGGGTTGTGTGGGCGGAAAAAAGAAAAAAATTGTGACGGGGGCGGGACTTGAGTCTTGGGGGCGGGGCATGAAATTTGGGACGTGGCTTGGACTGATTAGACCTGATTTCTAAAAACATGTTTTGATAATGTTTTATCAAAGACATGGCTTTAGAGTTTTTAGCTGGAGGCGGGTGATTTAAAGAAAAAGTATTGAAAAAAGAATAAACGAAAAGCGCGCACAGGGGCGGATGTACAAACTTGACTAAGGAAAACAAAAGACTTGCACGGGGGCAAAAAACTATGAACAACAAAAAACACTAACTGTGGCAATAATAAACAAACTTACTTGGTATGGACATGAAGTGCGCAGAGGTGGACAGAGTGTGACAGGGGGCATAAATGCGGGGATGTCGTCAGGACGAACAACAGAAAATGAATGAACTTAAATACTATGGACATGATTAGTGAAAGCAGGTGCGTGACTCAAAACGTGAAACAGGTGCGTGACGTGACAGGTGAAAACTAATGGTTGCTATGGTGACAAACAAGAGTGCACAATGAGTCCAAACGTGGAACAGGTGAAACTAATGGGTAATCATGCAAACAAGACAAGGG
Organism: Nerophis lumbriciformis; assembly: GCF_033978685.3. Lineage (NCBI taxonomy): Eukaryota > Metazoa > Chordata > Actinopteri > Syngnathiformes > Syngnathidae > Nerophis > Nerophis lumbriciformis. Next base: position 58,156,673 of record NC_084549.2, on the reverse strand, counting down.
AGTGAAAAGCCAGAAACTAAACAAAACATGACTTAAAACAAAACATGATTACACAGACATGACAATACCAACCGATACCGATACATACAGTCGTGGAATTAACACATTATTATGCATACTTTTGTTGTGATGACCCGCTGGGTGCATTAAACAATGTAACAAGGTTTTCCAAAATAAATCAACTCAAGTTATGGAAAAAAAAAAATGCCAACATGGCACTGCCATATTTATTATTGAAGTCACAAAGTGCATAATTTTTGGAATTTGGGACATGAGGAGGTTGAGGTGGGCGGGGTAGAGGGTAGCGGGGGTGTATATTGTAGTGTCCCGGAAGAGTTAGTGCTGCAAGGGCTTCTGGGTATTTGTTCTGTTGTTTTTATGTTGTGTTACGGTGCAGATGTTCTCCCGAAATGTGTTTGTCATTCTTGTTTGGTGTGGGTTCACAGTGCGGCGCATATGTGTAGCAGTGTTAAAGTTGTTTATACGGCCACCCTCAGTGTGACCTGTATGGTTGTTGACCAAGAATGCGTTGCATTCACTTGTGTGTGTGAAAAGCCGTAGATATTATGTGACTGAGACGGCACGCAAAGGCAGTGCCTTTAAGGTTTATTGGCGCTCTGAACTTCTCCCTACGTCCGTGTACACAGCCGCGTTTTAAAAGTCATACATTTTACTTTTTGAAATGATACGATAATATTGAAACCAATACCGATAATTTCCGATATTACATTTTAAAGCATTCATCGGCCGATAATATCGGACATCTCTAGTGATTCTTATTTGTAACGATTCTTAATCGATTCTTAAAAATCTAAAGTCTGTGCTTCGCTCTCAGTAGAATTAAGTGAACGGATTGAGCCCTCTTTTCAGTCATTCACAATCTTTGTTTGGCGGACGGAGAACGACTCAGCCAGACCGGAGACACAGGAAGCACGAACAGAGAGCCCCGCGACTCGCCACTGAAACATTCTGCAAAGTAACAAAAATTAAGAGGAAAAAAATATGATCAAAAAGCCAAATATACCATTTTGGGAATATTTCAGCTTCAAATGGGATGGGCAATATGAGCCCATCAACACGGACGAGCGAGCAAGAATGCCGTGATGGGGAAAACAAAGCACTTTAAGATGTTCAATATTTGTTTTAGTTTCAGTTTTGCTTACAAAAATTATAGTTAATTTAAGGTTTTTGTTTGTTTGTTTATTTACTACAACAAATTATTTACCTCACAATTGCAGTGCAATGGTAAACAATTCTACAGTAATGAGAAATAAAAGTTGGTATTCTTTGAAATGGTTATTTGCATTGTTATTATATATTATGATTACATTATAAACACTGTATTGTTTTTAGTGGTTATTTCATCAGTTTAAGAGCACGATGTAGACCAGGGGTATCAAATGTATGGCCCACGGGCCGGATCAGGCCCGCGAACACATTTTATCCGGCCCGTGAGATGAGTTTGCTCCGTATAAAAATGAGCTGTTCTAAATGTGTCCACTGGATGTCGCAATAGCAATTCTTTGCATCCCCTGCCGCAAGAGAGCGCGTGACTTCAGACGGGGCGGAGCCATATGCTGTATGGTGTTCGTGTCTGTGGGACCCGCTTTCATTTTTTATTAAAAGAAAAATGATACAATTAATTAATTTTTCAAACTGAGAGTCACTGACTTTGGCTATTTTTCGGCGAATAACATATATCAGAATACATATTTAATGACCACACACCATACACCCCTCCTACACATTTCTATTACATATAAGATGTCCGGGTCCACTAATAGAAGTGTGGAAATTGATGTTCTGTGTACCACACACACACACACACACACACACACACACACACACACACACACACACACACACACACACACACACACACACACACACACACACACACACACACACACACACACACACACACACAGCAGGCCTAGACAGGAGGAGGACAGAGTGTAGGTACACAGAACATCAGAGGGTCAAATGTGCGAGAAAATGAGAGCAGACAGTGTTGACAAACAATGTTGCAACCTTGTGTGGGAACCGCAGGTGCAGAAACACAAAAGAAGAATCCCTGTGGGATGCAGAAACTGGCAGAAAAATTTTCCGTGCAACGTTCGTATTGTTGTTACTCAGCCAGCGTTTGTGAGTCTGATGGACCCGTTGCATTTTGTACCTTTTAATGCCTCACAATCAAACACTTTTATGTTAAAATACTGAACAGATGTTTATTGGGATAAGATAAACATCTGTTCAGTATTTTAACATAATACTATTAAAGGCCTACTGAAATGCGATTTTCTCATTTAAACGGGGATAGCAGGTCCATTCTATGTGTCATACTTGATCATTTCGCGATATTGCCATATTTTTGCTGAAAGGATTTAGTAGAGAACATCGACGATAAAGTTCACAACTTTTGGTCGCTGATAAAAAAGCCTTGCCTGTACCGGAAGTAGCAGACGAGTAGCGTGACGTCACAGCTTGTGGAGCTCCTCACATCCGCACATTGTTTACAATCATGGCCACCAGCAGCGAGAGCGATTCGGACCGAGAAAGCGACGATTTCCCCATTAATTTGAGCGAGGATGAAAGATTTGTGGATGAGGAAAGTGAGAGTGAAGGACTAGAGGGCAGTGGGAGCGATTCAGATAGGGAAGATGCTGTGAGAGATGGGTGGGACCTGATATTCAGCTGGGAATGACTAAAACAGTAAATAAACACAAGACATATATATACTCTATTAGCCACAACACAACCAGATAACAAATTAGTCCCGCATAACAAACACCTCCCCCCTCCCGTCCATATAACCCGCCAATACAACTCAAACACCTGCACAACACACTCAATCCCACAGCCCAAAGTACCATTCACCTCCCCAAAGTTCATACAGCACATATATTTCCCCAAAGTCCCCAAAGTTATGTACGTGACATGCACATAGCGGCACGCACGTACGAGCAAGCGATCAAATGTTTGGAAGCCGCAGCTGCATGCGTACTCACGGTACCGTGTCTGCGCATCCAACTCAAAGTCCTCCTGGTAAGAGTCTCTGTTGTCCCAGTTCTCCACAGGCCAATGGTAAAGCTTGACTGTCATCTTTCGGGAATGTAAACAATGAAACACCGGCCGTGTTTGTGTTGCTGAAGTCGGCCGCAATACACCGCTTCCCACCTACAGCTTTCTTCTTTGCTGTCTCCATTGTTCATTGAACAAATTGCAAAAGATTTTGCGATGAAAACAGACGACTTAATAGCTGGCCAATATGCTGTCCCAAAATGTCCTCTACAATCCGTGACGTCATGTGCTGACGTCATCATACCGAGACGTTTTCAGCAGGATATTTCGCGCAAAATTTAAAATTGCACTTTAGTAAGCTAACCCGGCCGTATTGGCATGTGTTGCAGTGTTAAGATTTCATCATTGATATATAAACTATCAGACTGCGTGGTCGGTAGTAGTGGGTTTCAGTAGGCCTTTAACTGCAACATGTAAGTGTAAAAAAAAACAAAAAAACATTATGATTTGTCAATTTTTAGAATGTGCTTGGTTTATTTTTAAACAATCTGAAATTGTCTTTATTTTTAAGTTATCATGCCATGATTTTACCAGTCCGGCCCACTTGGGAATGGATTTTCCTTGAGCTAAAATGAATTTTTACACCTCTGGTGTGGACAGGAGCTCTAAGTCTGTCTGCATAATGCCAAATATTGTTTTAAAGTAAATTAAACATTGGATTCGGCCCGCCAGCGTCCAAAATCCGGACCGCGAGAAGTCCCAAGTTAAATTTTTTATATATTTTTATTTTTCTAATCTTTTTTTATTATCCATCCATTTCCTACCGCTTCTCCCTTTCAGGGTTATTTTCTAAAATCTGTCCTTTCTAATACATTTCTACCGCTTGTTACTCTCTGTGTCTCCTAACCGCTCAGGCAAATCTTATTGTCTAAAAATGCATTTTCCCACCGATAACGTAAAACACACCTCAAGACAAGAATATGGTGACTGACAGTTGAAAAAAGTAAAATGTCTTGCCTTACTCGTTACGTTCTCAGTTTTATTCATTTATATGTGCTAAACATAAAAACTCATAAATCCAATTGCACTTTTGGGGAGAGAAATCGCACTTAAAGGGGAACATTATCACCAGACCTATGTAAGCGTCAATATATACCTTGATGTTGCAGAAAAAAGACCATATATTTTTTTAACCAATTTCCAAACTCTAAATGGGTGAATTTTGGCGAATTAAACGCCTTTCTAATATTCGCTCTCGGAGCGATGACGTCACAACGTGACGTCGCATCGGGAAGCAATCCGCCATTTTCTCAAACACAGAGTCAAATCAGCTCTGTTATTTTCCGTTTTTTCGACTGTTTTCCGTACCTTGGAGACATCATGCCTCGTCGGTGTGTTGTCGGAGGGTGTAACAACACGAACAGGGACGGATTCAAGTTGCACCAGTGGCCCAAAGATGCGAAAGTGGCAAGAAATTGGACGTTTCTTCCGCACACTTTACCGACGAAAGCTATGCTACGACAGAGATGGCAAGAATGTGTGAATATCCTGCGACACTCAAAGCAGATGCATTTCCAACGATAAAGTCAAAGAAATCTGCCGCCAGACCCCCATTGAATCTGAGTGTGTGAGCAATTCAGGGACAAAGGACCTCGGTAGCACGGCAAGCAATGGCGGCAGTTTGTTCCCGCAGACGAGCGAGCTAAACCCCCTGGATGTCTTGGCTCACACCGTCCCGAAGATGATCAAGAGAAAAATATCGACCCTAGCTTCCCTGGCCTGCTGACATGAGGGTATGTGTACAGAATTTATTAATTGATGAAAATTGGGCTGTCTGCACTCTCAAAGTGCATGTTGTTGCCAAATGTATTTCATATGCTGTAAACCTAGTTCATAGTTGTTAGTTTCCTTTAATGCCAAACAAACACATACCAATCGTTGGTTAGAAGGCGATCGCCGAATTCGTTCTCGCTTTCTCCCATGTCGCTGGCTGTCGTGTCGTTTTCGTCGGTTTCGCTTGCATACGGTTCAAACCGATATGGCTCAATAGCTTCACTTTCTTCTTCAATTTCGTTTTCGCTACCTGCCTCCACACTACAACCATCCGTTTCAATACATGCGTAATCTGTTGAATCGCTTAAGCCGCTGAAATCCGAGTCTGAATCCGAGCTAATGTCGCTATAGCTTGCTGTTCTATCCGCCATGTTTGTTTGTGTTGGCTTCACTATGTGACGTCACAGGAAAATGGACGGGTGGTTAAAATCAGGCACTTTGAAGCTTTTTTTAGGGATATTGCGTGATGGGTAAAATTTTGAAAAAAACTTCGAAAAATAAAATAAGCCACTGGGAACTGATTTTTAATGGTTTTAACAATTCTGAAATTGTGATAATGTTCCCCTTTAAAAACATTGTCTCAAAATTGTGCAGCCCGAGTAATGACAAAAATGTTCCTTTGGTCCATTTCATCCCCAACAAGACAGACGTCTCCTCCCTGGACCTCGGCGATGGTGTCATGTGACTTGGCCGCGTGGAGCCGAATGGATTAAGAGATCGGCGGCGCTGCATTTATTTTTCAGGGTCGCGGCTGAAACCCTAAACCTGCGCAGGTGTCTGGGAAAACAGAGAGAGAGGAGCGAGGGTAAGGAGGTACAAGGAGGGGGTTGGGGGGTGGGGGGGAAAGAGCAGACAGAGGCAGGGGAAATAAATCCAAATGAACGTCCTCTGACCGCACAGCCACCACTTTTATTGCCTCTTTTGCACATTAGTCCTTGAACTTTGAGGTGATCCTTGAGACGAGCACGACGTGCGTGACCTGACCCACGCTGTGCGGCAGGTGAACCTGGAGGTCAAAGGTCGCTGGGTGAAAGGAGAGGTGGAACAACAAGACATCCAAACCCAAAAAGTGACAGTCAAACACAAAAAACCTCCTTGACTTTTTTTTTTTTTTTCATTCTGCTTTACTAATCAGAGACCGAGAAGGACATACACATTTTGAGGCTTTCACTGGACAAATTTAGCACTTGATAATCAAATCCCTCGCATGTAATTATGCTTTTCTGTCAACTTACCGACCAATATTTTTGAGAAATATTTTCTTCGACAATGTCTTCCCCCCATCATTTTTGTTGTACCGGTAGGTTTTAGCGTTTCCATAGCAAATCTACTGACAGATGTATGTTACAACTAGAGATGTCCAATAAATGCTTTAAAATGTTATATCGAAAATTATCGGTATCGCTTTCAAAAAGTAAAATGTATGACTAAAACGCCGCTAGGGAGAAGTACAGAGCGCCAATAAACCTTAAAGGCACTGCCTTTGCATGCCGGTCCAGTCACATAATATCTATGGCTTTTCACACACACAAGTGGATGCAAAGCATATTTGGTCAACAGCCATACAGGTCACACTGAGGGTGGCCGTCTAAACAACTTTAACACTGTTACAAATATGCGCCACACTGTGAACCCACACCCAACAAGAATGACAAACACATTTCGGGAGAACATCCGCACCGTAACACAACATAAACACAACAGAACAAATACCCAGAACCCCTTGCAGCACTAACTCTTCCGGGACGCTACAATATACACCCCCCCCCCCCCACCTCACGGAGAGCATGTCCCAAATTCCAAGCTGCTGTTTTGAGGCATGTTAAAAAAAACAATGCACTTTGTGACTTCAATAATAAATATGGCAGTGCCATGTTGGCATTTTTTGCCATAACTTGAGTTGATTTATTTTGGAAAACCTTGTTACATTGTTTAATGCATCCAGCGGGGCATCACAACAAAATTAGGCATAATAATGTGTTAATTAACACGACTGTATATATCGGTATCGGTTGATATCGGAATCGGTAATTAAGAGTTGGACAACATCGGAATATCGGATATCGGCAAAAAAGCCATTATCGGACATCTCTAGTTAGAACTGTTCACTATTTTGTATTAGAAATGGCAACAGTGGAGGAAAAATGGCCCACAACAAGAGGATAGAGAAACAGAAGGATCGTATTGACAATGATGCAGAGTACAATGGCGCGCAAATTTTCGGGACTTATTTTTTAAATTTTTGTATTTAACGTTTATTTAACCAGGAAAAAAATCCCCTTGAGATTAAAAACCTCTTTTTCAAGGGAGCCCTGGCCTAGAGGCAGCAAAGTTATACATACAATTACATTCCCATTACACAATAAAATGACAGGATCAAGTAAAACAGTGAAAGATTAACAGTTATGCAGATCCCAAATACACATCAGCAGGTACCAATAGGTGAGAAAAGTTGGTTTTGCATAATATTGCAAATCAAAATACCAGATATGTCTCATAATGGCGTCCTTATATACACACACACCATGATAATACACGTATGTAGAAGCACAGTACGTCTGACTATGGTAGCCATAATCCGCCGACAATCCATCATCCTAGTTTACTAAAGTTTTACAAAAACATTTTGACATATTTTATTTACGCGAAATTTCAGGCTTGGAGGACTTGAGTCTGGCGCGGTGGTCGCGTGTGCGGCGTGCTGTGTTGATATCATCGTTACACACATAAAAACCCAGATTTTAATTTTAGTTGTTCACTGAAAATTCACTTTTGTGTCTGCAATGCGTAACTGTGGCGTGTTCAAGGGCCGCTGAACAATGTGGGACATCTTGGTGCTTGACGAAAAACATCAATGAAACAAGGACAAACGTAAAAACTGGTGTGCTCTCTATCCGAAAGTTCTCTTCTCAACGAGCAACAGGTGCTACCAAGGGCCCCTCCCCCATTCACAAGCACTCACGGTTTCTCCGTCTTGTTTGTGACAGGAAAAAAACAACAACAATTCAAAGTTATCCGCATTCTTGTTAGCTTCCCTCCTCCCTCACTTTTAGTCTCGAACAACATGATTGCACTTTCCAACAGCGTCCGTTACAATCACACGCAAATGCGTCATGGCCAATTATGCAAATTAGATGATGTCGTAATACGATGATGTGGGAAACAACGACCTTTGTCCGGGTTGTTTGTTGGGTTTTTTGTCACGTGCCTCAACAGAAGGATAAAATGTGATGACGGCCATAGAGCAGGAAATAGTCATAAACACCTCTGTCCTGGCTGCTCAGTACAATATGGCTAATATAGCGACTACACGTCGATAGGAAAATAACAAAGTCAAGGACGAGCCTCACCTCCCAGTCATCGTAGTTTAAAGTTAAAGTACCACTGATAGTCACACACACACTAGGTGTGGTGAGATTACTCTCTGCATTTGACCTGTCAACCCCCTGGGAGGTGAAGGGAGCAGTGAGCAGCAGCAGTGGCCGCGCCCGGGAATAATTTTTTGTGATTTAACCCCCAATCCCAACCCTTGATGCTGAGTGCCAAGCAGGGAGGTAATGGCTCCCATTTTTTTATAGTCTTTGGTATGACTCGGCCGGGGTTTGAACTCACGACCTACCGATCTCAGGGCGGACACTCTAACCACAAGGCCACTGAGCAGGTATGGCGTGTGCACAATTTGTTTTGGTGTTAATAAACAGTTGTGGACTTCTTTTTACACTTGTCGACAATCTATCTTCAACACTACGCCTCCGTCACGCAAAGTTTTTATTTTGGCCCTGCTTGACTTCTTTTTACACTTTCTCTGAGCAGAACACGCGAGAGTCTCTCCAAAATGTGTGTACATTATATGCAGTTTGAATGTTAAGAAGGTTTTAAAACAAAGTTTTGACATGATTTCCCCATTGAAATGTGGGTAACACTTTAGTATGGGGAACATATTCACCATTAATTAGTTGCTTATTAAAGGCCTACTGAAACCCACTACTACCGACCACGCAGTCTGATAGTTTATATATCAATGATGAAATCTTAACATTGCAACACATGCCAATACGGCCGGGTTAGCTTACTAAAGTGCAATTTTAAATTTTGCGCGAATCAATCAATCAATGTTTATTTATATAGCCCTAAATCACGAGTGTCTCAAAGGGCTGCACAAGCCACAACGACATCCTGGGCTCAGATCCCACATAAGGGCAAGGAAAAACTCAACCCAATGGGATGACAATGAGAAACCTTGGAGGGGACCGCAGATGTGGGTCTAGCAGACACATTTTGTAGCAAGTGTAATATTTTAATGCTAGACATAGGGAGACATGAAAATAATAGGTTACAGTAATGGAGACGAGACGTAACGAACGCAGGAATAATGATCTCAGCGTCGCTAGTGGACAAAATCGGACAAATTTTAGCGATACTACAGAGATGAAAGAAGGCCGTTTTAGTAACACTCTTAATGTGTGACTCAAACGAGAGAGTTGTTTTAGTAACACTCTTAATGTGTGACTCAAACGAGAGAGTTGTTTTAGTAACACTCTTAATGTGTGACTCAAACGAGAGAGTTGTTTTAGTAACACTCTTAATGTGTGACTCAAATGAGAGAGTTGTTTTAGTAACACTCTTAATGTGTGACTCAAATGAAAGAGTTGTTTTAGTAACACTCTTAATGTGTGACTCAAACGAGAGAGTTGTTTTAGTACTCCTAATGTGTGACTCAAACGAGAGAGTTGTTTTAGTAACACTCTTAATGTGTGACTCAAACGGGAGAGTTGTTTTAGTAACACTCTTAATGTGTGACTCAAACTAGAGAGTTGTTTTAGTAACACTCTTAATGTGTGACTCAAACGAGAGAGTTGTTTTAGTAACACTCTTAATGTGTGACTCAAACGAGAGAGTTGTTTTAGTAACACTCATAATGTGTGACTCAAATGAAAGAGTTGTTTTAGTAACACTCTTAATGTGTGACTCAAACGAGAGAGTTAATTTAGTAGCACTCCTAATGTGTGACTCAAACAAGAGAGTTGTTATAGTAACACTCTTAATGTGTGACTCAAACGAGAGAGTTGTTTTAGTAACACTCTTAATGTGTGACTCAAATGAGAGAGTTGTTTTAGTAACACTCTTAATGTGTGACTCAAACGAGAGAGTAGTTTTAGTAACACTCTTAATGTGTGACTCAAACGAGAGAGTTGTTTTAGTAACACTCCTAATGTGTGACTCAAACGAAAGAGTTGTTTTAGTAACACTCTTAATGTGTGACTCAAACGAGAGAGTTGTTTTAGTAACACTCTTAATGTGTGACTCAAACGAGAGAGTTGTTTTAGTAACACTCTTAATGTGTGACTCAAATGAGAGAGTTGGTTTAGTAACACTCTTAATGTGTGACTCAAATGAAAGAGTTGTTTTAGTAACACTCGTAATGTGTGACTCAAACGAGAGAGTTGTTTTAGTAACACTCCTAATGTGTGACTCAAACGAGAGAGTTGTTTTAGTAACACTCTTAATGTGTGACTCAAACGAGAGAGTTGTTTTAGTAACACTCTTAATGTGTGACTCAAATGAAAGAGTTGTTTAAGTAACACTCGTAATGTGTGACTCAAACGAGAGAGTTGTTTTAGTAACACTCTTAATGTGTGACTCAAACGAGAGAGTTGTTTTAGTAACACTCTTAATGTGTGACTCAAACGAGAGAGTTGTTTTAGTAACACTCTTAATGTGTGACTCAAACGAGAGAGTTGTTTTAGTAACACTCTTAATGTGTGACTCAATTGAGAGAGTTGTTTTAGTAACACTCTTAATGTGTGACTCAAATGAAAGAGTTGTTTTAGTAACACTCTTAATGTGTGACTCAAACGAGATAGTTGTTTTAGTAACACTCTTAATGTGTGACTCAAATGAGAGAGTTGTTTTAGTAACACTCGTAATGTGTGACTCAAACGAGAGAGTTGTTTTAGTAACACTCTTAATGTGTGACTCAAACGAGAGAGTTGTTTTAGTAACACTCTTAATGTGTGACTCAAACGAGAGAGTTGTTTTAGTAACACTCTTAATGTGTGACTCAAATGAGAGAGTTGTTTTAGTAACACTCTTAATGTGTGACTCAAATGAGAGAGTTGTTTTAGTAACACTCTTAATGTGTGACTCAAATGAAAGAGTTGTTTTAGTAACACTCTTAATGTGTGACTCAAACGAGAGAGTTGTTTTAGTACTCCTAATGTGTGACTCAAACGAGAGAGTTGTTTTAGTAACACTCTTGATGTGTGACTCAAACGAGAGAGTTGTTTTAGTAACACTCTTAATGTGTGACTCAAACTAGAGAGTTGTTTTAGTAACACTCTTAATGTGTGACTCAAACGAGAGAGTTGTTTTAGTAACACTCTTAATGTGTGACTCAAACGAGAGAGTTGTTTTAGTAACAATCATAATGTGTGACTCAAATGAAAGAGTTGTTTTAGTAACACTCTTAATGTGTGACTCAAACGAGAGAGTTAATTTAGTAGCACTCCTAATGTGTGACTCAAACAAGAGAGTTGTTATAGTAACACTCTTAATGTGTGACTCAAACGAGAGAGTTGTTTTAGTAACACTCTTAATGTGTGACTCAAATGAGAGAGTTGTTTTAGTAACACTCTTAATGTGTGACTCAAACGAGAGAGTAGTTTTAGTAACACTCTTAATGTGTGACTCAAACGAGAGAGTTGTTTTAGTAACACTCCTAATGTGTGACTCAAACGAGAGAGTTGTTTTAGTAACACTCTTAATGTGTGACTCAAACGAGAGAGTTGTTTTAGTAACACTCTTAATGTGTGACTCAAA
>NC_084549.2:58137500-58140000 GCF_033978685.3 Nerophis lumbriciformis | reverse complement strand
CATTACCGTAAAATATCAAATAATATTATTTAGCTCATTCACGTAAGAGACTAGACGTATAAGATTTCATGGGATTTAGCGATTAGGAGTGACAGATTGTTTGGTAAACGTATAGCATGTTCTATATGTTATAGTTATTTGAATGACTCTTACCATAATATGTTACGTTAACATACCAGGCACGTTCTCAGTTGGTTATTTATGCCTCATATAACGTACACTTATTCAGCCTGTTGTTCACTTTTCTTTAATTATTTTAAATTGCCTTTCAAATGTCTATTCTTGGTGTTGGGTTTTATCAAATTCATTTCCCCAAAAAATGCGACTTATACTCCGGTGCGACTTATATATGTTTTTTTCCTTCTTTATTATGCATTTTCGTCAGGTGCGATTTATACTCCGGTGCGACTTATACTCCGAAAAATACGGTAAGTGCATATATTTACATAGATGTATACACATATAGTTTAAAAAAAAAAATATATATATATATATTAAAAAAATATTTATGTATTTATCAATTTAAAAAATATATGCTTTTATTTTAATTTTTTTGTAAGAACCAATTTCTAAAAAGATGTTTTAAGGCTATCCCCATGCAACCAAAAGGTGCCTTTTCAACCTCTAACCTGTTTTGAAAAAGTGTCTTTATAATAATTATACCAATTAATACATTACCAGAATAGGTTTGAATCGTGAATCGTGCTGAATCGATTCCGAATCCAATCGTCACCGCAGGAATCGGAGTGGAGTCAAATTGTGAGGGGGCCCAAAGATTCACACCCCGAATAGACATCTTAAGGACATTTATTATGCACATGACAAACCTCTGGGATTTTCAGGTGTTTGTTGTAGACACCAGGCCACAACATTAGGCACAGCTGTTGTGTTGGCGCCTATTGGTCCGTGCAGGTGTACTTAATAAAGTGTCCTCTAGTGTATAAACACATCAGTCTCGCTTGCCTCGTCTTTTGCATGTGGTTCTTGTAGCACTTTTTTTTTAACATTTTTTTTATCAGTAATCAAATACATTTGCACCCTGTTCACTCAGCTACACGCTAAACCTTACAAAGTGCACACACACACACACACACACACACACACACACACACACACACACACACACACACACACACACACACACACACAGACACACACACACACACACACACACACACACGCAGAGAGGGGTTAGATGAGCCTCTGCATCGAGCAAACTGAGCTTCCTGGCAGGTGGTCCACCAAATGTTAGCTTAATGACCTCTGTCCTGTTACACACACACACACACACACACACACACACACACACACACACACACACACACACACACACACACATACACACACACACTCTTGTATGTGTTACCTTCTTGAGACCTCTTTATTTACAACATTAATAATATATACATACTATGTAAATATAAAAAAACTTGTTGTGAAAAATTAGTTGGAAGTTCACAAGAAAAACTTAAAAATGTTGGCAGTATTATAATAAAAGTCATAATTTTACTCAACGCAAGTCAAAATGTTACAGGAAAACTGAACATTTGTGCAATATTATGATAAAACTTAAAATTTTACTCAATAACAGTCGCACTTTTACAAGAAAAGCTTAAAATTTGGGCAATTTTATTAAAAGAGTCGTAATTTTACTCGACAAAAGTCACAATTTTATTAGAAAACTTTGACATTTTCGCAATATTGGAATTTTATTTGGCAAAATTATGATGAAAGTCATAATTTTACTCAAAAAATGTCACATTTTACAAGAAAAACTAAAAAATTGGCGATATTGTGATAAAAGTCAGAATTGTATATGACAAAGTTCACCATTTTACATTAAAAAGTAATAATTTTACATTAAAAAGTAATAATTTTACTAGAAAATATTGCAATATTACAGAAACAGAAAGAATATGAGAAATAGTTCCCAATTTTATAAGAAAAAAGTCGACACATTGTGAGAAAAAGACTGCTTTTAGTGAATTTTTAATTTTTTGTTTGTAATTGGTTTTTAGTCTTCATTATTTACTTCAAGTTATTACAGTATGTCTCTATATACATATTTATTTTTATTAATTTTGGTCTAAAGGGGCACATTTCTATTTCTTACACACACTTGTTATTACATGTGTTGAACAGAGGGGGAGCACTTCAAAAATTTTTACACACACTTGTTATTTCATATGTTGACCAGAGAGGTGGCACTTTTAAAACCAACACACAGTCAATTTGAAAAATCCCTTCTTTTTGGGACCACCCTCATTTTTATTGATTTCACCACCAGGGGTGCTAATGAGACATTCTCCATTAGATGCAATAGTTTCCCGTATTGGGACCATAATTTATGTCCTAACTTGTCCACCGGTCCTCATATGGAAGGTACTTTTCCTTGTTGATGTCTCAAGAAGGATAGAAATACAAGAACACACACACACACACACACACACACACACACACACACACACACACACACACACACACACACACACACACACAC
>NC_084549.2:58082500-58132500 GCF_033978685.3 Nerophis lumbriciformis | reverse complement strand
TAAGTATTCGATGAGCATTCCTCAACTTTATCAGTATTTATTGCCACTTTTCCCAACTTCTTTGTCACGTGTTGCTGGCATCAAATTCTAAAGTTAATGATTATTTGCAAAAAAAAAAAAATGTTTATCAGTTTGAACATCAAATATGTTGTCTTTGTAGCATATTCAACTGAATATGGGTTGAAAATGATTTGCAAATCATTGTATTCCGTTTATATTTACAGCTAACACAATTTCCCAACTCATATGGAAACGGGGTTTGTATAACCTGTAACATGTATATGAAAACAATTACGTTAAAAAATGGATAAATTATGTACATATACACAGTATACATGTCAGGTGAATTGAAAAACAATATATACACATGGGGGGGATATATACACTATGTACATGTACAAATGACAGTCATTTTTGTGTAAAAAAAAAAATCTCCATTGTGTATTTACAGTAAAATTTACAGTAAACATTTTTTTTTTTTTTTTACATTGAACAATAGTTTAAATCTCATATATGGCAGTATCTCCAAAACATCCAAAACGTACATTTTGTGATTTTTAAATTGCAAGAAAAGCTGCTTTCACTATTTTTTATTTGTCCTTCCCTCGGTAAATTACGAGTCTGTCCTTTTTTTTTTTTTTTTTTTTTTTTTTTTTTTTTTTTTAGTCTGACATGATTTAAGTCACCCTGGAAGAGGCCGTCTATATAAGTCGCCGCCTGAAAAATCAGATTTAAGTGCGGCGAGGACCCTGGCGTAGCTTCTGGGGCTTTATTTACTTCCGGGTTCTCCCCCCAAACAGCCTGTGTGCGATGCGGAGCTTTAAGGCTGTCACATATATCTTAGCCTGGCCGCTCAACTCCCACTGCTGTCCTAAAGATGTGCAGCAGCAGGTGAAGTCAAACTGGGAGCAGGGAGGACATACTGTGTAGCTGGACTTAAACCTTTCTGTATGTGAGCTGCAGCAGATTGAGTCCAGACTGCTCCCCCACCCCCCCCCCTCCCCGATCTGTTATCTGCTTTAAGCTGATGGATGTCCTCCAGCCCACTCGCACAGGCCTCGTCCCACAAGACGCGTTACCCGCCGACGAGTCGTGCATCCGCGTGCAAACGTGCCTTTTTGCATTCTCGTCTAGGAATTGAAACTTTTCCTCAGCACCTCCTCAGCACGTGTGAATTGATTTTTTTGTGCACCCCTTAGAACACTTACTCACGTCTTTTAATTATGCATCGTAGCAATAGAAATGACCCGTCCCAGCGTCAAACCGCGGCACGATGAATGTCACCGTGTGTCGTAGCGGTTCCACTGACATATACTTCACAGGAGCCAGGCGTGCAAAGTTGAACAAAGTTTTAATGTACTTAGATTAGACTTTTCAGCCACGTCCGTATCCTCTCTCCCCTCCTGCTCCCGGCCGCTTACTGTTAAAGACAACAGAGGATTAGATTAACACGTACCGCCTGTGAAATCTAATCACCTGCCAGCTGTGTCTCGCCGTCAGCCCATGCCCCGCCCCTATCCGATGGTGCTCGTCCTCAGCACCATAGACAGAGGCGGTGGCCTTTGCTCCTGCAAACGCGCTGGCCACACCTCCACAGTCACACTTGAACGTTCTCAACTCGGGCGGAAGCAGCCTGAGGGTTCCAGGTTCGATTTCCAGCATCCGCCACTGTGTCCTAGGGCAAGGCACTTCACATCCATGCAACTAGATTGGCACATGGGTGTTCGGGACTCCCTCGAAAAAGAGATTTTTCATCTCAATGGCACTTTCCTGGGTAAATAAATGTTAAGAAAATAAAGTAAAAAAATAAGTTAGTATAGTTAAAAAGCGTTCAACTGGAAATGCAAATTATACTTTGAAAGATACTACATAAAGAAGTGCTACGCTGTGATTCCATTGCATTCCGAATGTAATCCGTCTGTGTGTGTTTATGTGTGTGTGTGGACGCCATTAGAGTGTCCACCCTGAGATCGGTAGGTTGTGAGTTCAAACCCCGGTTGAGTCATACCAAAGACTATACAAATGGGATCCATTACCTCCCTGCTTGGCACTCAGCATCAAGGGTTGGAATTGGGGGGTTAAATCACCAAAAATTATTCCCGGGCGTGGCCACCGCTGCTGTCCACTGCTCCCCTGACCTCCCAGGGGGTGATCAAGGGTGATGGGTCAAATGCAGGGAATAATTTCGCCACACCTAGTGTGTGTTTGACAATCATTGGTACTTTAACTTTAACTTTAACCATTTGTACGGCTTGAGTTGTCACTGAAGGAAAAAAGCACGTTCATCATGCTACTGTCCCATTCTGTTTTTAAAATGATATCATGTTATGTGTGTCTGTAGCTTTAATGCTAACTTTGGTTTTTATTTACAAACCCGAAAACCAGTGAAGTTGGCACGTTGCAAACCTTTTTCAACCTATACTCAATTGAATAGACTGAAAAGACAAGCTACTTAACGTTTCGAACTGGAAAACGTTGTTATTTTTTGCAAATATTAGCTCATTTGGAATTTGATGCCTGCGACATGCTTCAAAAAAGCTGGCACGAGTGGCAAAAATGACTGAGAAAGTTGAGGAACGCTCATCAAAGACTTATTTGGAACATCCCACAGGTGAGCAGGCTAATTGGGTACCACGATTGGGTATAAAAGCAGGTTCCTTAAAATGCTCAGTCATTCACAAACAAGGATGTGGCGAGGGTCACCACTTTGTGAACAAATGCTTGAGCAAATTGTCCAACAGCTTAGGAACAACATTTCTGAACGAGCTTTTGTAAGGAATTTAGGGATTTCACCATCTAAGGTCTGTAATATCATCAAAAGGTACTGAGAATCTGGAGAAATCACTGCCTGAACATTAAATGCCCGTGACCGTCGATCCCTCAGGTGGTACTGCATCAACAAGCGACGTCAGTGTGTAAAGGATATCACCACATGGGCTCAGGAACACTTCAGAAAACCACTGTCTGTAACTACAGTTGGTCGCTACATCTGTAAATGCAAGTTAAAACTCTACTATGCAAAGCCAAAGCCATTTATCAACAACACCCAGAAACGCTGACGGCTTCGCTGGGCCCGAGCTCATCCAAGATGGACTGATGCAAAGTAGAAAAGTGTTCTGTGGTGTGACGAGTCCACATTTCAAATTATTTTTGGAAACTGTGGATGTCGTGTCCTCCGGAACAAAGACGAAAAGAACCATCCGGACTGGTATAGGTGCAAAGTTCAAAAGCCAGCATCTGTGATGGTATGGGGGTGTATTAGTGCCCAAGACATGGGTAATGTACACATCTGTGAAGTAAACATTGATTGATTGAAAGAACACAAAGGACATTACAGACATTAAAAGAGCAGAGCTGATGCAACCAGCCACTTCTATACACAGTCACAAAAGTAAAACAACAAAAAAATTAAAACATAAAAAAATAACATATACACTGTGGTGGCCTCTGCGGCATACTTGCCAACCCTCCCGAATATTCTCCCGAAAATCTCCCGATTTTCAGCCGGAACTGGAAGCCACGCCCTCTCCAGCTCCATGCGGACCTGAGTGAGGACAGCCTTTTTTCATGACGGGAGGACAACAGGGTGACAAGAACTAAATCATCCAGACTAGAGATAAATTGTATTAATATGTTTATCTTAGCTAAAAATAAATATATTTATTAATAAAAAATTAAAAAAAACGAAATACATTTTTACTATATTTTGCTAAAAACATCAAAATTAATTGTATTTTTATTTGTATTTTTTCCTGACTCCTTATTACATCCAGCCATAGAATTATACATTAAAATAAACATATTTGAAATAATTGATTTTGAATTATCATAATAATTCATTTAAAATGACCATATTTAATTATTAAAATAATTGCTTGTTTATCAACAACTTTAGCATTTTATTCATTACATTTTGAAGCTCTCAGAAGCCAAGTTATGTTATATTCCTTAATATTTATTTATGCAAGTTTGAAGTATCAATTATCTAAACACAGTTTTGTTTGCATATTTTCAGGATGTAGATATCTATATATATGTATGAAATACTTGACTTGGTGAATTCTAGCTGTCAATATACTCCTCCCCTCTTAACCACGCCCCCAACCACGCCCCGCCCCACCCTAACCCTAACCCTGGCCAAAAGGCTCCCGGGAGGCACATCCAGAAGTTCACAAAAAGCACCGCAGATGTCACGAAAGTGCCACCTCTTGTCACACAGTCCCCTAAAGCAGTGTTTTTCAACCACTGTGCCACGGCACACTAGTGTGCCGTGAGATACAGTCTGGTGTGCCATGGGAGATTATGTAATTTTGCCTATTTAGGGTAAATATATTTTTTGCAAACAAGTAATTATAGTCTGCAAATAATGTGTCGTTGTTGAGTGTCGGTGCTGTCTAGGTAACCATGTTATACTCTTCCATATCAGTTGGTGGCAGCCGGTAGCTAATTGCTTTGTAGATGTCGGGAAGACGTCGTGTGAGACGACGAGGGTTTGTCGTCGTATCTAATGCTTAAACCAAAAATAAACAAAAGGTGAGTGCCCCTAAGAAAAGGCATTGAAGCTTAGGTAAGGCTATGCAGAACGCGACTAAAACCTAACTCGCTACAAAGTAAACAAATACAGAATGCTGGACGACAGCAAAGACTTACTGCGGAGCAGAGACGGCGTCCACAATGCACATCCGAACATGAAATGACAATCAACAATGTCCCCACAAAGAAGGATAGCAACAGCTTGAAATTGTCTCGATTGCTAAAACAAAGCAGATGAATTTAAGGAAGACATGAAGCTGCTACAGGAAAACACCAACAAAATAGGAAAAGCCTCCAAAATAGGAGCGCAAGACAATAACTAAAACTATACACATAGGAAAACAGCAAAAAACTCCAAATAAGTCACGGCGTGATGTGACAGGTTGTGACACCTACTTTGAGACAAGAGCTATACCATACTTGCCAAGCCTCCCGAATTTTCCGGGAGACTCCTGAAATTCAGCGCCTCACCCGAAAACCTCCCGGGACAAATATTCTCCCGCCGGAGCTGGAGGCCACGCCCCCTCCAGCTCCATGCGGACCTGAGTGAGGACAGCCTTTTTTCACGATGGGAGGACAACAGGGTGACAAGAACTAAATCATCCAAACTAAAGATACATTGTATTATTATGTTCATCTTACCTAAAAATAAATATATTTATTAATTTAAAAAAAACAACTAAATAAATGTTTACTATGTTTTGCTAAAAACATCAACATTAATTGTATTTTTATTTTTATTTTTTCTGACTCCTTATTACATCAAGCCATATAATTATACCGGTACATTAAAGTAAACATATTTGAAATAATTAATTTTAAATTATCATAATAATTCATTTAAAATGACCATATTTATTTATTAAAATAATTGTTTGTTTATCAAAAACTTTAGCATTTTATTTATTATATTTTGAAGCTCTCAGAAGCCAAGTTATGTTATATTCATGTTATATTTATGCAAGTTTGAAGTATCAATGATCTAAACACAGTTTTGTTTGCATATTTTCAGGATGTAGATATATATATATCAAATCAAATCAAATCAACTTTATTTATAAAGCACATTTAAAATTTACCACAGGGGTAGCCAAAGTGCTGTACAATGAACAGGTTAAAAGATAAAACGAGTACCGAGCAAACACAACACAACACAAACAGAACACGATAAAAAATAAATAATTAAAATAGAATTAATAAAAACATAAAAACATAAAAACAGGATCACAGCAGGTGTATTATGGGGCGCCATTGCAGGATGGATATCACTCAGTGTTAAAAGCCATGGAATAAAAGTATGTTTTTAAGAGAGATTTAAAAACAGGAAGAGAGGAGGCTTGTCTAACACTCAGGGGTAGGTCGTTCCAGAGCTTGGGAGCAGCAACGGCGAAAGCTCTGTCACCTCTAAGCTTCAGCCTTGTGTCAGGGACCGTCAACAGCAGCTGATCGGCTGATCTTAAGGATCGGGTGGGGCAGTAAGGCTGAAGGAGGTCGGAGAGATAGGTTGGCGCGAGGTTGTTTAGACATTTAAAAACAAATAAAAGGAGTTTAAAATTGATTCGGTAACGCACAGGGAGCCAGTGAAGGGACGCTAAAATAGGGGTGATGTGCTCACGTCTGCGGGTCTGTGTTAGCAGACGAGCAGCAGAGTTCTGCACGAGCTGCAGGCGGGCGAGGGAGGCCTGGCTAATGCCTACATACAGGGCATTACAATAATCAAGACGAGTCGAGATAAAGGCGTGGATTAATTCCTCAAGATCATGTCTTGATAGAAGCGGTTTCACTTTCGCTATTTGGCGTAATTGATAAAAGCTTTTTTGAACGACGCTGCTGATTTGTTTTTCGAATTTAATATGTATGAAAGTATGCTGATGCATGCTTGGTTATGCTTTAAATTCATATCCAACAATTGCGACAACGACTTTTTACTGTCAATTTTGAGTACATTTTAAATTTTTAAATTTTAAATTTTTTTTTTGCCAGAACACATTTTTTTTATGTCATTGATAAGAGCAAAACAATACAGAAACACTTCTGAAGTCTGTAGTAGTGTGTTAAAGGGGAACTTCACCATCCTTATGTAAAACAAGAGCAAGTATGTTTTTCCTTTTTATATGCATTCTAAATCGAAAATAAACTCCAGCAAAAGTCGGCGAACAATGTTTAATTTTTTAATGATTTCTGCTGGAGGTGTGCCTCCGGATTTTTTCAATGAAAAAAATGTGCCTCGGCTCAAAAAAGGTTTGGAAAACACCGCCCTAAAGGGTCACAATGACTGATAATCCTTGAAAACATTCCGCAGAAATCAATGGTCAACTTTTACAACTGTGCCATCAGCAGTGTCCTCACTTACGGATTTTTAGTTCAGTTTGCTAGCTGCACTAAAGCGAACCAATAGGCCCTCCAGCGAGTGGTTAAAGCGGTGGGGAAAATTACAAGGGCGATACTCCCAGAGATGAGTGCCATGTACACAACTCGCTGCCTAAAGTGAGTACACAACATCCTGAAGGACAGATACCACCCAGCACATGGCCTCTTCAACCTGCTACCCTCTGGAAGGAGGTATAGATCGATTCACGCCAGGACCACCAGAATGTCTCACAGTCTGTATCCCCAGACTGTGAGACTGCTAAATGAACAGCCTGCCTTTTTGCTGCCGCGGACCATCTTATTACCTCACTCTTCACCACCTCAATAATTGTGCTCTGGACATTGCATTGCTGCAACATCAACGTAACACCCATCAGACATCTGACTGTTCCCACCAGTGACGTGCGGTAAGGTTGATGGCTGGTGAGGCACTGACTTCATCACAATCAGATTTACAAACATATGAACCCTAAAGAGTATCTTATTCACCATTTGATTGGCAGCAGTTAACGGGTTATGTTTAAAAGCTCATCCCAGCATTCTTCCCTGCTTGGCACTCAGCATCAAGGGTTGGAATTGGGGGTTAAATCACCAAAAATTATTCCCGCCGCTGCTGCCCACTGCTCCCCTCACCTCCCGGGGGGTGAACAAGGGGATGGGTCAAATGCAGAGGACACATTTCATTACACCTAGTGTGTGTGTGACAATCATTGCTACTTTGACTTAACTTTAACTTTACACATACAAACTGTAGCACACAAAAATGCACATTTAATACAAAAAACGTTATTATGGTCTTACCTTTACTTATAAATGAAGTCCATGCGCCGCTGTTGTGTTGGATTAATGCACCCCTGACGGGAGTGTTATATCAACTAAAGCCCTCACTTAAACTTTCCATGTGCAAGATTGAATCTATTTAAAAAAGTGTAACCGAGGGTTTATAAATGTCGCCTATACTGTATGAAACTACAAAATAACAAACAGTGTACACGAGGACCACTTTATTTACGTTCTTTCAAAAACCTCCGCTCTACTCCAACGTGTCATCACTTCCGCTCTTAGCGCCTTCAAAATAAGAGCTCAAGGCATATACTGTATAACAGCGAATAACAGGAACTTAACATCACAAAGAGGAAAGCCCATAAAAATAGGTTACAAAAGTTATTTAATAAGAAGCCAAAAAGTGCAAAAAACAATAATGTTCGTGTTGGAGGAGTTGTGAATTAGGTACACTTGCAGTCTGCGGGTGTACCTAATGTTGTGGCCCTGCAGTCATTCACAACTCCTCCAACACGAACATTATTGTTTTTGCACTTTTTGGCTTCTCGTGAAATAACTTTTTTAAATAGATTCAATCTTGCACGTGGAAAGTTTCAGTGTGGGCTTTAGTTGATATAACACTCCCGTCAGGGGGTGCATTCTACGGCGGGGGTGCAGGAGGCGGGATGACTGCGAACCTCAGCCAGTGCGTCTTTTGCAGCCGTTTTATGATCGCTCAGCACAAGAAATACGTTACACACATACAGTTGTTGACAAAATACACTGTACATTATGGGTTGTAATGGGTTGTACTTGTATAGCGCTTTTCTACCTTCAAGGTACTCAAAGCGCTTTGACACTACTTCCACATTTACCCATTCACACACACATTCACACACTGATATATACCTCAGCTAACTAAACTATGGAAATGTATAATATAGTTCATATAGCAATACGGCCTCACTGCACAGCAGGCCAGCAGTTAGCCGAGTCCGCAATCCATGTTGAGGCACACCTGAGTGACGTGCCTCAACTGGCTGCTTCTCAGTATTTGAACGGCAAATGTGAAAATTCAGCGATTTTGAATAAAAATAATCTAAAACTGGTGAAGTTAAATGGAAAATAACTTTATAGTATAATCACTGGATACATATAACAATTTAATTAATTTTTTTTCTTTTTACATTTTTTTTCTTTCCATGATGGCACGTGAGGCCCCGCCTCACCTGCCTCCAGCGACTGCACGTCACTGGTTCCCACCCCCACATCCCTCTATTCGCGATCTTCCTGACAATGCTAAAATGTAAACTATTGTCAACCTGCACATCAATGCAGTTTCTATGCCGCTGGACAAAGCTAAAACAAAATCTCGTTGTTCATGTATGACTTAAGTGTTATTATGACAATGACAATAAAGGAATTGATTGATTGATTGATTGATATCATTCGACAAATCTTTTTTTGATAACATATTCCGTTGCGTAGTTCGACTTTTTTGCTTGTAACCACTTTTATTGGTAAGATCTAGGCCCCTTGCGTACTCAGACAGTAGCCATGTCGGTTTGGTGGGCCACCACCTCACGTGTCCGAATACAACCCATTGTAGATGCATGCATAGTGTTTCTTTGCAGACACGTCGCCAACTAGTGGCTTGGAATGCACATTACAGGGTTGGTTTTACTGAACTAGGTCCTTGTGATGCAGGACTTGTCCGATGTCGACTTTTGTGCAGCTCAGCGGCATCGGAGAGGACGTGTCCCGCGTCGTTTCCTCCCCAGCTGACCTCTATCGTCCCTGATGCTCCTCAGCCGTCTTCAAAGCGTCACTCCCTCTTTCCCGGACGACTTTTTTTTTCTTCTTCTGGCTGCTTCCGAAGCGTTGTGGGCGCGCGTCGGTAGGGCAGGTATGTTTGCCGCCCCGCCAACCCGCCTTCTCGCCGGGCCCTGGGCCAGCAGCCGCCTCTCACTCTACACCCTTTTTTTTTTCTTGACCACATAGTGGAGAGTTTTCTGTTGCTGTTGGACGCCGCTTTGAAAAAAAAAAAGAAAGAAAAAAAAAAAAGCTTTTCCTTTACTCTGTCTGCGCCGCGCGTCTGACGAAAAACTCCAACCCCTGTTTTTCCAAGTTGAAGTGCTAGTTCTGGCATGGCCACCTACACACACACATACACACACACACACACACACACATACACACACACACACACACACACACATGCACACACGCCCTCAGTGCAACGGCAGATATTTCATTTTGGAAGGAAACAAACCATAACAGTTTGCGAGCACAAATAAGCAGCGTTTCGATTGCAGCGACAGGAAAGGTGAGAGGCAGGTAAATGCAAGCCCTGATTACATTAGCATCGACAAAGCTCCCCCTTCTTGCTCTGGGAATTGCTTCAATTACCTGGAAATGATCAGAGAAGACAAAAAGCGTCTTTACTTTCTGCTGAGGTGCACAGGATAAGCTTTCAGGGCCGTCCGCCGAATTCGCCAAAAGTCTTTTTAAAAAGGTCAAAAGTGCCTCGGAGACGCTTTTTATTTTCTGCTGACTCCTTGAAAAGCTGCCATACAGACCGTGGCGTCTTTGATGAACAGGAAAATGATGCACTTTGCGCGCGTCTTTGCTCTTTTGTCTTGCATTCAAGTGAGGATTGCGTTACATACACAACGCTGTGGAAACTCTAAAAATGTATTAGTTCGTACAGCGGTGCCCCCACTTACAATACCAGTAGAGTGGAAAAACTAGTTGACTGCATTCTACCCAATAAACCAGGGGTCCCCAAACTCGCATTGGGTTAGAAAAATGTATACATATAATTTATATAACTTAGAAATTTAGAAATAAATATATATATATATACGTTTGGTCAGGAAAAAACACAGAGGCTATTTCATATATATATATATATATATATATATATATATATATATTCCGAGCACGGTGATGTCACGTTATCGATGGGAAAGTGCATTTTTAGACAATACGATTTGCCTGAGCGGCCAGGAGACACTGAGAGTAACAAACAGTAGATGGATTTTTCATTCGTCACTCCAAGCAATGTTAGTAAGTTTTACAATATAACTAAAACAATTCATACTTACTAAACTGTCTCATGTGTGGTGGAGTGTTTTCATGCATATTTGTAGGTGCTATCAAAATGTAATCAATCTAGCATCGTTAGCATTAGCTAATATGCTAACACGTTTACAAGTGCCTTTGTTAGTATTATTAACTTACTCTTTTTGCATTGTTTCAGTTTCGTACATTCACCAAAACGTCACCGTGGAGTTATTGAGTTTGTTTAGCTGATTGGAGAGCTAGCTTTCATAGCTAGTGGGTCCATGGCGATTACAAGGTTTCTGCTTGTATCCCATTGGGTTGAGTTTTTCCTTGCCCTGATGTGGGATCTGAGCCTAGGATGTCGTTGTGGCTTGTGCAGCCCTTTGAGACACTTGTGATTAAGGGCTGTATAAATAAACTTTGATTGATTGATTGATTGATACTTCTGTTTTGTTTAATCATCCGTTTTACTGCCGTGTTACAGGCACCGTTTGGAAACAATTAAGGTATGTAAATAAATATTTACCAAATATTTCTGTGTAAATAACTAATTTCACAACGTATATATTAGCGGCTTATAGTCCAGCTAATATATAGGGGGGAAAAAATTAAAAAAATTTGGTGGTTATGGGATTACACGCAAAAAACTCGAGACTTGCAACGCGGGGTGCAATGAAGGCGTAGGATCTGGGAGTTGGTGTACGTGTCTTTGTGGTGTGTATTTTCCGTGGATGTATTTTGCGCGTGTTTGTAATCCCGAAGAGTCGCTTTGTTCCTCGACCTCGATGCTTGCAGAGTGTTATCGCGATAACACAGCCAATCAGTCCAACAAAAGTCGGCAACACCAGGTGTGTATCAATGAAAGATGGTGGAAGCAAATGTCAAAAAGGGAACCCTGTAAGATCCGACCACTGGCATTAGCATATAGCTAGAGATCGACGTAACTTCTTTTTTTCCAATCATGGGAAAGAAGAAAGTGAGTGTGAAGGGCAGTGCTGAGATGAAGTGGTGGGTGACAATCATTGAATTAAAGAACAAAATCATGAAAGTGTGTCGCCAACTCGGCAAAACAGTTGGAGCTACTGCTGTCTGCACCATACTGTAGCAGAATGAGTCGATTACGTCAGCAAAGGACGATGAAGTAATTTGTAAATGATGGACATTTATCCATGAAAATATGTAGTAGCTGCTCTAACATAAATGCTGTCCATTTTTATTTCATTACTTCATAAAACTACTGTTGTTTGTAGTCCATTATATTGTATTGTTTTTATTAGAGATGTCCGATAATATCGGACTGCCGATATTATCGGCCGATAAATGCTTTAAATTGTAATATCAGAAATTATCGGTATCAGTTTCAAAATTATCGGTATCGGTTTCAAAAAGTAAAATGTATGACTTTTTAAAACGCCGCTGTGTACACGGGCGTAAGGAGAAGTACAGAGCGCCAATAAACCCGGCCCAATCACATAATATCTACGGCTTTTCACACACGCACAAGTGAATGCAAGCATACTTGGTCAACAGCCATACAAGTCACACTGAGGGTGGCCGTATAAACAACTTTAACACTGTTACAAATATGCGCCACACTGTGAACCCACACCAAACAAGAATGACAAACACATTTCGGGAGAACATCCGCACCGTAACACAACATAAACACAACA
The DNA here is from genome assembly GCF_033978685.3 of Nerophis lumbriciformis. Classification (NCBI taxonomy): domain Eukaryota; kingdom Metazoa; phylum Chordata; class Actinopteri; order Syngnathiformes; family Syngnathidae; genus Nerophis; species Nerophis lumbriciformis. The sequence goes on along the minus strand of NC_084549.2, from coordinate 58,120,096 downwards.
GCACAAATACCCAGAACACCTTACATTGTTTAATACATACAGCGGGGCATCACAACAAAATTAGGCATAATAATGTGTTAATTCGGCAACTGTATATATCGGTATCGGTTGATATCGGTATCGGTAATTAAAAGTTGTACAATATAGGAATATCGGATATCGGCAAAAAAGCCATTATCGGACATTTCTAGTTTTTATACAAAAGTTCTTATTTTAAAGTTGTTTTACATGTAAAAATGGTGCTGTTTTGCTAAGCTAAGCACCAATTAAATTGAATTTTATTCATTTCCATGGGAGACGATGATTAGGTATACAAGTGTTTTGGGTTAGGAGCTCCGTCACAGAATCAATTAAGTTTGTAAATTGAGGTACAACTGTATTCCGTAACAATGTTTGCTCTCTCCACGTCTACTTTGACTACTTTTTGTTAATTGTGGGTATTCATTTGCACCGCTGAACGCAAATGTGCTACATTTACTACACTGATTTTCTTTCTGATCCGATAGAGAGTAAAATTCCGACTTGTTTTGGAAATACCAATACTTTGTGTGAATATAAAGAAATTTAAAAAGTTGTCTGTTTAAATTAATAGCATATCTCAAAATATAGTTAAAATATAAACACAATTTAGTTCGTTAATAAAAAAAACTTTATAAATTAATAATAAACACTGTTAAATATGTAACTGAACAATAATATTTTCATGCAGGCAGACTTTTTCACACACTGGGTCATTCACATACACAATTGTATTACCATTATTTTCATTGGAAAAAAAATAAAGTTATATAATGAAAAAAAGCTGAAATATTCTAACTAATAATCAATAATAATATACTTAGTCACCTATAATAATATGTTTTTTAGCATTTTTTTAAATAATAAAAAAAAAAAAGTCATTATGGCATACTTTGACTTTTCAGTATGTGGCTTTTGGTGGAAAAAAGTTTGGACACCACTGGACTAAAGTATCACAAGTGTCACTATTTTGATTTGAGAATCGATATTAGAGCATAAAGATCTGGTATCGGCGGTATCGATATTTCAGTATCGACCCTCACATTACTAACATTGCCATTCGTTTTTATGGGGTAGAATTGCTTAGTTTTCTCATCGTCCCATTGGGTTGAGTTTTTCCTTGCCCTGATGTGGGCTCTGAACCGAGGATGTCGTTGTGGCTTGTGCAGCCCTTTGAGACACTTAGAGCTATAAAAACAAACATTGATTGATTGATTGATTAGTTTTTCGTACTATTGAGTATTGGTCGGAACCTTTTGCAATGGATTATTATCAAAAACCAATTTAAGCACCATTTTTTCTTATAGGAAAATTACAAATGCGTAATGTTTTTTTTTTTGTTTTGGCTCCTCTTTCTAATATTTGGATAGTTTTTTCCTAACTTTTGGGATATTTTTGAATATTGTTTTGGATGCAAACCTTTTTTAAGCATCCTGTTTAGTATTGTTATACGAGCCAATTTGGGGTTAATACAATATGCGGTCCCTATCTGTGCTTTTTATTAGTGTGTGTGTGTGTGTGTGTGTGTGTGTGTGTGTGTGTTAGCTCTTAAGCCGAGTTCGTTTACTCGCTGCAATTTTCGCTTTTTGCGAGCCTGGGCGGTGGAACGAACATCCTGACTTTATTGGCCATTAGAGAACTTTAGAGCTTGTGTGTGCGTGTGTGTGTGTGTGTGTGTGTGTGTGTGTGTGTGTGTGTGTGTGTGTGTGTGTGTGTGTGTGTGTGTGTGTGTGTGTGTGTTCAAGTCAATTTTGGCTTGAAGTATCTGATATCACTTCCTCTATTGAGCAATTGATACGAGCTCTTCAGTCTGAGCTTTGCACACACGAGTGCACACATGCACACAATTGCCATTAAATAACCTCTAAAGGGCTTTTATGTAGTTTAATATCAGTCATTTAATTGAAGAGCCTTATTTAGTATAACAAAAACATCAACATTACTCATGCAAACACTCTCACTGATATGCACAGAAGGGGGGGGGGGGGGGGGGGGGGGGGGGGGGGGGGACAAAAAGCCTTGTTCCTTTTACTCAAACAAGATGCGAGCTGATTGGCTCCTCACGGCGGTCCTCTGATGAAGCCGATCAGTCACTTTGATCGCCCGCTGAGGTCACTGGATTAGGTCAAGATGGAGTCGAAGGCTCCGCTGATGAATCCTTTGACGAGCGTGATCCCGAAATGAAACGTGACGCCTCGTTTGGCCAAAAGAACAAACATGATTGCTCGGCAAAAAACAACAACTTGCTTTGCAACACAAATTTTTAGGACAGGTTCACACTTGTGGTACTTTTATGACCAAAAGGTAGCATGTAAATACCAGAAAATAACAGAGATGTCCGATAATGTTTTTTTTTGCCGATATCAGATATTCCGATATTGTCCAACTCTTAATTACCGATTCCGATATCAACCGATACCAATATATACAGTCGTGGAATTAACACATTATTATGCCTAATTTTGTTGTGATGCCCCGCTGGATGCATTAAACAATGTAACAAGGTTTTCCAAAATAAATCAGAGCATGAGGAGGTTGAGGTGTGTGGGGGGGTGTATATTGTAGCGTCCCGGAAGAGTTAATGCTGCAAGGGGTTCTGGGTATTTGTTCTGTTGTGTTTATGTTGTGTTACGGTGCGAATGTTCTCCCAAAATGTGTTTGTCATTTTTGTTTGGTGTGGGTTCACAGTGTGGCGCATATTTGTAACAGTGTCAAAGTTGTTTATACGGCCACCCTCAGTGTGACCTGTATGGCTGTTGACCAAGTATGCATGGCATTCACTTGTGTGTGTGTGAAAAGCCGTAGATATTATGTGACTGGGCCGGCACGCAAAGGCAGTGCCTTTAAGGTTTACTGGCGTTCTGTACTTCTCCCTACGTCCGTGTACACAGCGGCGTTTTACTTTTTGAAACCGATACCGAAAATTTTGAAACCGATACCGATAATTTACGATAATACATTTTAAAGCATTTATCGGCCGATAATATCGGCAGTCCGATATTATCGGACATCCCTAAAATAATACACACACACACTCAAAAATTGGGGGGAAAAATTGCGTTTGAATGCTGAAATGCTGGTGTTAGCATGCTAACAGTTAGAATTAATCAAGTACAAAGTCATGATTATAAAGCGTACGCATGTAAAATTAGCTTAAAACCGTTGGTATGTATCAAGTTCCAAGTTATATGACTTTGAGGTGTTCAGCCGCATAGTTGGCTAAAAATGTTAGCATCCTTATGCTAGTATGCCAGTGTTAGCATTATAACAGTTAGCATGTATGAAGTACCAAGTTATATGACTCTGAAGTGTTCAGCTGCATAGGTGTCTAAAAAAGGTTAGCATGCTAAAGTTTGTATGCTAGAATGCTAACGTTAGCATTATAACAGCACGTGTGTCAAGTACCAAGTTATGTGACTCTGGGATAGAGTAGTACGGTATACCGGTACTGGTATAGTATCCCGGTACTAATGAATCAAAAACAGTACTATAATCTGTTTGAAAAGCCTTTGTTTGTTTACTTACTATTAAAAGACAAGTTGTCTTGTATGTTAACTATTTTATTTAAGGACAAAATTGTTCTTCGATTGCAATAAGAAACATATTTTTAATGTTCCGTAAAAGTGGATCGTTTTCCCGAGATGCAGCAGGAACTCCGGAGGCAAAGGTGCAGGTAAGACAGTGATTTATTCTTATAAATCAGGCATGAACAAACAAACAAAGCAAGCGTGCCTATAGCACGGGGAGCTAACGGGATAGCCGTCAGTCTACCCCAGGGCAGCTGTGGCTATGAAAGTAGCTTACCACCACCAGGTGTGAACGAATGATGGGTTCTACATGTAAAGCGACTTTGGGTACTTAGAAAAGCGCTATATAAATCCCAGTTAAGAAGATAAGAAGATAGCCAACAAGAATAGCATAAGGCAAAACTTAGCTCAGAGATACAAAGGGTAGACGACGTAACTTGTTGCGTGTAAGCAAATAAAACAGCCAGACCGAGTGTTGCGAAAGGCAGGACTAAGTAGCTCTCTGATTAGTGCCCGGGAACAGGTGTGCGACCTGAACACTAATCAGAGGCAGGTGAAAATAATCAGCACACATGACAACCAAGAAACACAAAACAGGGGTGCTGAAACAGAACTTAAACCAACAAGTGAAATCAAACGTAAACAGACTATAATCCGGGCAACGGATCATAACAGTACCCCCCTCCTAAGGGACAGATTCCAGATGTCCCCCCAAAAAAACAAACAGAAAAAGTCTAAAGTCACGGGAGGGCGGAGGGAGGACTTGGTGGCGGGTCGCCAAGTGTCCCTGGCATGGATAAACAGACTATATTCCGGGCAACGGATCATAACAGTGAATGAGGAAATAAAAGTGCGAGAAAGGGTTACATTGCGTGACTCTCACACTCAAAGTGTGAGGCTTGGCAGCCCTATATAGAACATTGGACCGCGTTATATCGAACTTTGAGTGTAAATGCAGAAACTGCCTGACATGACAATATTTTGTACTCTAACAGAGCTGATGTGTTAATTTTGCTTGTCTGTTCTGACTAAAATGACAACAGATATGAACTATCCCTAAAATAAATTTGCGCCAAATCCAGGTTAATACCGCCATGTTTTTACTTTGCACTGAACAGGAAGTCATTGTGTGCATGTTTAGAAGCTGACAATACTGAAAAAAAATGTAAAGATATACGAAAATATTTTTCATAGTGCGTTCCAAAATGTATGTCAAGAAAAGCAGGAACAATGCACACTCTTTCCCAACCATCAACTTGGGCAGCCCGCCACAAATGAATTTAGAAATAGACTGGGGGAGATCTGGGTTCGAATTTCCATTTGGACATCTCTGTGTAGAGTTTGCATGTTCTTGCCGTGTAGGTGTGGGTTTTCCCCGGGTACTTCCTCCTGCATTCCAAAAAGATACTCGTTTGGTTCATTAAAGACACTAAATTGTATGAATACTAGATTGCTGTACCCCGCCTCTCGCCCGAAGTCGACGCTATAATAATGTGTATACTGTATTTTCTGGACCATAGGGCGCACCGGATTATAAGGCGCACTGCCGATGAGCGGGTCTATTCAGGTCTTTTTTCATACAAAAGGCGCACCAGATTATAAGGCGCATTAAGGGGGTTATATTATGATTTTTTTTCTAAATTAAAACATAACATGTGATGGTGGTTATTTGGTCAAAATGTTGCATAGATTAGGTTTTACAAGCCGCTTTCAGGATGCGCCGTTTTGTGGGCGGTCTTATTTACGTGGCTCACCTTCGACAGCGTCTTCTCCCCGTCGTCTTCGTTGTAGCGGTGTAGCGTGCAAGGACGGGAGTGGAAGAACTGTCAAAAGATGGAGCTAACTGTTTTAATGACATTAAGACTTTACTTCAATCAATAACGGAGCAGCATCTCCTCATCCGTCGCTCACTAGTGCAACAACGCCGGAAATGTGTCCCGTGAAAAACCGGCCGACCGGAACTCTCTAATAACTAAAGTTCCGTGGGTGAATAATGTAAACTCACTACCCCGGTAGTTTTTAGCGCTTCCATAGCGAGATATAAGTTAGAACTTTACGCTACTTTATATTAGAAATGGCAACAGCGGAGGATGAATGTCCCATAACAAGAAGATATTGAAAAAGAAGAAGCTTATCAACTACGGCGTCATCACGGACTACAGTGGCGGACGTGCGCAAATTTTCAGGACTTATGCAGATCTTAAATACACATCAGCAGGTACCAGAATGTAAGAAAAGTTGGTTTTGCATAATATTGTGAAACAAAACGCCAGCTAGGTCTGCTAATGGGTGCCATTTTGCGGTCTTTATACACACACCATACTTGCATCTCTGACTACGTCAGTGACGTGCGGTGAGGTTGATGGCTGGTGAGGCACTGACTTCATCACAGTCAGATTTACAAACATATGAACCCTAAAGAGTATCTTATTCACCATTTGATTGGCAGCAGTTAACGGGTTATGTTTAAAAGCTCATACCAGCATTCTTCCCTGCTTGGCACTCATCATCTAGGGTTGGAATTGGGGGTTAAATCACCAAAAATTATTCCCGGGCGCGGCGCCGCTGCTGCCCACTGCTCCCCTCACCTCCCAGGGGGTGATCAAGGAATGGGTCAAATGCAGAGGACAAATTTCACCACACCTAGTGTGTGTGTGACAATCATTGGTACTTTAACTAAACTTTAACTTTACACATACAAACTGTAGCACACAAAAAAGCACATTTAATTAAAAAAAACGTTATTATGGTCTTACCTTTATATAATATATTGGGTTGGAGGCAAAAACCAGGCGAGGTGATGAAGTACGTCTCTTTACTGTAGACTTCAGAACAGACTCAACACACTTGACGTCAGGTGCGCAACACCACGTAAATCGTTGGCCAACCAAAAAGTAACCACAGTACGCTATAGCCAACATTCACCAGGAGATGGCAACAGACAAACATAGATCACTCTATTACATTCCTCCCCTTTTAGAAATGTAGAAATTACTCAAAAGAAATAAACAACCCAACCAAAAAATGCAGCAGCTCAATAAGAAGCCAAAAAGTGCAAAAACAATAATGTTCGTGTTGGAGGAGTTGTGAATGAATGAAATATGAAATCCATGCTGCAGTCTGCAGGTGTACCTAATGTTGTGGCCCTGCAGTCATTCACAACTCCTCCAACACGAACATTATTGTTTTTGCACTTTTTGGCTTCTTATTAAATAACTTTTTTAAATAGATTCAATCTTGCACGTGGAACGTTTAAGTGTGGGCTTTAGTTGATATAACACTCCCGTCAGGGGTGCATTCTACGGCGGGAGTGCATTCTCTACCACCAGGAGGCGGGATTACCGCGAGCCTCACACAGTGCGTCTTCGCAGCAGTTTTATGATTGCTCAACACAAGAAATACGTTACACACATACAGTTGTTGACAAAATACACTGTACATTATATACCTCAGCTAACTAAACTATGGAAATGTATAATATAGTTCATATAGCAATACGGTCTCACTGCACAGCAGGCCAGCAGTTAGCCGAGTCCGCAATCCATGTTGAGGTACAACTGAGTGACGTGCCTCAACTGGCTGCTGATCACCGCACCGTCTCTTCTCAGTATTTGAACGGCAAATGTGAAAATTCAGCGATTTTGAATAAAAATAATCTAAAACTGGTGAAATTAAATGGAAAATAACTTTATAGTATAATCACTGGATACATGTAACAATTTAATTATTTTTTTATTTTCAATGGAACATTTAAAGTTTTGGTGTTGTTTACTGGCGTCATATTGCAGTCTACATGCATCTCTTATGTGTGACTACCATCTACTGGTCACACTTATCATTACACCATGTACCAAATAAAATTGCTTCGAGGTCGGTAAGCACAACCAGAATTATTCCGTACATTCGGCGCACCGGGTTATAAGGCGCACTGTCTATATTTGAGAAAATGAAAGGATTTTAAGTGCGCCTTATAGTCTGAAAAATACGGTATAGAAAATGGGTGGGTGGACACATCGCTACCTGTTCACCCTCGCTCATAAACACTTTATAATGGGACTGTTTGTGAATGTGACTTGTCATTACAACTCTGTGCAGTAGACAACGTAATATTGCTTATAGACACACGTCGCATGCACCAGGGGCCTCATGTATTAAGAGTTGCTTGGATTTCCTACAAAAAAAATGGCTTAGGTAAAAAATTCAGCCGTATTAAAGTGTGCGCACTCACTAATCCAAGCACATTTCTTCTTTACGTCCCAATCAACATGGAATTGACCACAGATATACATTTGCAAATCATGTTGAAATTAGTCTTGTGCTTGAGATCTGCACACTCTGCCCAATCTTAATTCAGTAGGCATCAGAAGGAGGTGCTACTTTCTTGTGTTTCCACCAAACGAAAGAGTGGGATAGCGTGTGCGAGTCTGTCAATGCTGTGGGCTCTGAAAACTGCACAGAGGCTGAAATAAAATAATAAATGGTCGGACTTGGCCAAAACGGGCAAGGGGACCGGAGATAAAGTAGTGCTGCACCCCATTTAAAAAGATAGTCGCTGCTATGATACGTACAACTTTAGAAAAGGTGGGTGTTTCGGACTACCCCCAATATCAATATGATTTTTGTAACTTACAACAAAAATGTGTTCATACAGTAGCCTAATGTAATATTTGGTTTGCAATATTTTCAATATAAACATGCCAGTGCTATTGAAAAGGATACGAAAGACGCTTGTTTGATTGCTCAATTTATTATCACAACACAGGAGAGATGTCTGCAGTAGCAGCCGTACGTGACACAAAGTTAAGCCATTCCTCCACTGTCTCCGGTGCCATTAATTTGTCGCAACCACCATCTGCTTCTGTCCGTCCAACCGGCCATGAACACGTTTTGACAGTTTCATAGACGTCCTCACAAATATGAATATGAAGCATTCCATCTATTGGCATAAAGTGCAATTTGTGTCCTTGCCTTGATCTTTTTACATTGTTGAAATTAAACGGTGGCAAAGCCGGAACGAGCACCTCTGTGTGTCTCAAGTTTGCCGTGAAAAAGGGAATACAAGCTTAATGCGTGAAATCAAATCAAACTTCGCATCAAATCAAATCAAACTTTATTTATAAAGTGCTTTTCATACATAAAAGAAATGCAACGCAAAGTGCTTTACAAAGTTAAAAACAATACCCCTATGACCCAGGTCCCCCATTATCACATACGCACGCACGGACACAGATATCAAACACAAACACACACACATATGCAACTATATGAACATATGAATGCATGGCTGAGTACAGAGGAGACATGTGAGTAAACACTATCACAGGAGCCATCTGGACCAGGAGGTCACCAGACCACGGCCACCAGGACGCTGACACAAAGTGCCCCCACAGCCATGACTGACAACCCCCTGAGGCAGATGTCTCCCTCTGAGGAACGTCGGAAAGTAAAAATAATAAAACCTGTAAAACCATGAGTAGAGATAAAGGATAAAATACAAGTAAGACATAAGAAGATGAAAAAAAAATACAAATAAAAAAAATTAAATAAAATGAATATACAGTAAATATATAATGAATAAATAGAAGTAAATAAAATCTTGCATAACTAATAAGATAAAAAGTAAAATACGAATTACTTCAATAAAATATTGAATATTAGGTAAAAGCCAAATCAAAAAGGTGGGTCTTAAGCCTGCTCTTAAAAACATGAACATTCTGAGGTCTACTGGCAAGTTGTTCCATTAACGGGGGCCATAATTAAAGTTAAAGTACCATTAATAGTCACACACACCAGGTTTGGTAAAATTACCCTCTGGATTTGACCCAGCCCCTTGTTCCACCCTCTGGGAGGCGAGGGGAGCAGTGAGCAGCAGCAGTGGCCTCGCTCGGGAATCATTTTTGGTGATTTAACCTCCCATTTCCAACCCATTTTTATAGTCTTTGGTATGACTCGGCCGGGGTTTGAACTCACAAACTACCGATCTCAAGGCGGACACTCTAACCACAAGGCCACTGAGCAGGCTAATTGTGAAAAGATGCAATCCCGTGACTTTGTGTCCTGACTTCTGGAATATTTAGGAGATGAGTGCCGGAGGATCTCAGGGCCCGGGAGGGTTCGTAAGGTAAAAACAAATCTAAAAGATAACAAGGCCCAATACCATAAAAACACTTATAAACCATAAGAAGAACCTTAAAATGTATCCTGAAACACACGAGAACATGAAGACAGCAGGAGAGCTCAGTGTTGCTAACTTAGCCACTCTGTCGCTTCAGTTCCGGTTTATGTGAGGTCAGGCGGGTTCACTTCCTTTTGTAGACATGTCAATCTGTGCTCACTATTATGTTAGATCCACTATGGACTGGACTCTCACACTATTACGTTAGATCCACTATGGACTGGACTCTCACACTATTATGTTAAATCCACTAAGGACTGGACTCCCACACTATTATGTTACATCCACTATGGACTGGACTCTCACACTATTATGCTAGATCCACTATGGACTGGACTCTCACACTATTACGTTAGATCCACTATGGACTGGACTCTCACACTATTATGTTAGATCCACTATGGACTGGACTCTCACACTATTATGTTAGATCCACTAAGGACTGGACTCCCACACTATTATGTTACATCCACTATGGACTGGACTCTCACACTATTATGCTAGATCCACTATGGACTGGACTCTCACACTATTACGTTAGATCCACTATGGACTGGAGTCTCACACTATTATGTTAAATCCACTATGGACTGGACTCTCACACTATTATGTTAAATCCACTATGGACTGGACTCTCACACTATTATGTTAGATCCACTATGGACTGGACTCTCACACTATTATGTTAGATCCACTATGGACTGGACTCTCACACTATTACGTTAGATCCACTATGGACTGGACTCTCACACTATTATGTTAGATCCACTATGGACTGGACTCTCACACTATTATGTTAGATCCACTAAGGACTGGACTCCCACACTATTATGTTACATCCACTATGGACTGGACTCTCACACTATTATGCTAGATCCACTATGGACTGGACTCTCACACTATTACGTTAGATCCACTATGGACTGGAGTCTCACACTATTATGTTAAATCCACTATGGACTGGACTCTCACACTATTATGTTAAATCCACTATGGACTGGACTCTCACACTATTATGTTAGATCCACTATGGACTGGACTCTCACACTATTATGTTAGATCCACTATGGACTGGACTCTCACACTATTATGCTAGATCCACTATGGACTGGACTCTCACACTATTATGCTAGATCCACTATGGAATGGACTCTCACAATATTATGTTAGATCCACTATGGACTGGACTCTTTCACTATTATGCTAGATCCACTATGGACTGGACTCTTACACTATTACGTTATATCCACTATGGACTGGACTCTCACACTATTATGTTAGATCCACTAAGGACTGGACTCCCACACTATTATGTTACATCCACTATGGACTGGACTCTCACACTATTATGCTAGATCCACTATGGACTGGACTCTCACACTATTACGTTAGATCCACTATGGACTGGACTCTCACACTATTATGTTAGATCCACTATGGACTGGACTCTCACACTATTATGTTAGATCCACTAAGGACTGGACTCCCACACTATTATGTTACATCCACTATGGACTGGACTCTCACACTATTATGCTAGATCCACTATGGACTGGACTCTCACACTATTACGTTAGATCCACTATGGACTGGACTCTCACACTATTATGTTAGATCCACTATGGACTGGACTCTCACACTATTATGTTAAATCCACTATGGACTGGACTCTCACACTATTATGTTAAATCCACTATGGACTGGACTCTCACACTATTATGTTAGATCCACTATGGACTGGACTCTCACACTATTATGTTAGATCCACTATGGACTGGACTCTCACACTATTATGCTAGATCCACTATGGACTGGACTCTCACACTATTATGCTAGATCCACTATGGAATGGACTCTCACAATATTATGTTAGATCCACTATGGACTGGACTCTTTCACTATTATGCTAGATCCACTATGGACTGGACTCTTACACTATTACGTTAGATCCACTATGGACTGGACTCTCACACTATTATGTTAGATCCACTAAGGACTGGACTCCCACACTATTATGTTAGATCCACTATGGACTGGACTCTCACACTATTATGTTAGATCCACTATGGACTGGACTCTTTCACTATTATGCTAGATCCACTATGGACAGGACTCTTACACTATTATGTTAGATCCACTATGGACTGGACTCTCACACTATTATGTTAGATCCACTATGGACTGGACTCTCACACTATTACGTTAGATCCACTATGGACTGGACTCTCACACTATTATGTTAGATCCACTAAGGACTGGACTCTCACACTATTATGTTAGATCCACTATTGACTGGACTCTCACACTATTGTGCTAGATCCACTATGGACTTGACTCTCACACTATTATGTTAGATCCACTATGGACTTGACTCTCACACTATTATGTTAGATCCACTATGGACTGGACTCTCACACTATTGTGTTAGATCCACTATGGACTTGACTCTCACACTATTATGTTAGATCCACTATGGACTGGACTCTCACACTATTATGTTAGATCCACTATGGACTGGACTCTCACACTATTATGTTAGATCCACTATTGACTGGACTCTCACACTATTATGCTAGATCCACTATGGACTGGACTCTCACACTATTATGTTAGATCCACTATGGACTTGACTCTCACACTATTATGTTAGATCCACTATGGACTAGACTCTCACACTATTATGTGAGATCCACTATGGACTGGACTCTCACACTATTATGTTAGATCCACTATGGACTGGACTCTCACAATATTATGTTAGATCCACTATGGACTGGACACTCACACTATTATGTTAGATCCACTATGTACTGGACTCTCACACTATTATGTTAGATCCACTAAGGACTGGACTCTCACAATATTATGTTAGATCCACTATTGACTGGACTCTCACAATATTATGCTAGATCCACTATGGACTGGACTCTCACACTATTATGTTAGATCCACTAAGGACTGGACTCTCACACTATTATGTTAGATCCACTATTGACTGGACTCTCACACTATTGTGCTAGATCCACTATGGACTTGACTCTCACACTATTATGTTAGATCCACTATGGACTTGACTCTCACACTATTATGTTAGATCCACTATGGACTGGACTCTCACACTATTGTGTTAGATCCACTATGGACTTGACTCTCACACTATTATGTTAGATCCACTATGGACTGGACTCTCACACTATTATGTTAGATCCACTATGGACTGGACTCTCACACTATTATGTTAGATCCACTATGGACTGAACTCTCACACTATTATGTTAGATCCACTATTGACTGGACTCTCACACTATTATGCTAGATCCACTATGGACTGGACTCTCACACTATTATGTTAGATCCACTATGGACTTGACTCTCACACTATTATGTTAGATCCACTATGGACTAGACTCTCACACTATTATGTGAGATCCACTATGGACTGGACTCTCACACTATTATGTTAGATCCACTATGGACTGGACTCTCACAATATTATGTTAGATCCACTATGGACTGGACACTCACACTATTATGTTAGATCCACTATGTACTGGACTCTCACACTATTATGTTAGATCCACTATGGACTGGACCCTCACGCTATTATGTTAGATCCACTATGGACTGGACTCTCACACTATTATGTTAGATCCACAAAGGACTGGACTCTCACACTATTATGTTAGATCCACTAAGGACTGGACTCTCACACTATTATGTTAGATCCACTATGGACTGGACTCTCACACTATTATGTTAGATCCACTATGGACTGGACTCTCACACTATTATGTTAGATCCACTATGGACTGGACTCTCACACTATTATGTTAGATCCACTACGGACTGGACTCTCACACTATTATGTTAGATCCACTATGGACTGGACTCTCACATTATTATGTTAGATCCACTATGGACTGGACTCTCACACTATTATGTTAGATCCACTATGGACTGGACTCTCACACTATTATGTTAGATCCACTATGGACTGGACTCTCACACTATTATGTTAGATCCACTATGGACTGGACTCTCACACTATTATGTTAGATCCACTATGGACTGGACTCTCACACTATTATGTTAGATCCACTAGGGACTGGACTCTCACACTATTATGCTAGATCCACTATGGATTTGACTCTTACACTATTATGTTAGATCCACTAGGGACTGGACTCTCACACTATTATGCTAGATCCACTATGGATTTGACTCTTACACTATTATGTTAGATCCACTATGGACTGGACACTCACACTGTTATGTTAGATCCACTATGTACTGGACTCTCACACTATTATGTTAGATCCACTAAGGACTGGACTCTCACACTATTATGTTAGATCCACTATGGACTTGACTCTCACACTATTATGTTAGATCCACTATGGACTGGACTCTCACACTATTATGTTAGATCCACTATGGACTGGACTCTCACCCTATTATGTTAGATCCACTATGGACTGGACTCTCACACTATTATGTTAGATCCACTATGGACTGGACTCTCACACTATTATGTTAGATCCACTATGGACTGGACTCTCACACTATTATGCTAGATCCACTATGGACTGGACTCTCACACTATTTTGCTAAATCCACTATGGAATTGACTCTCACAATATTATGTTAGATCCACTATGGACTGGACTCTTTCACTATTATGCTAGATCCACTATGGACTGGACTCTTACACTTTTACGTTAGATCCACTATGGACAGGACTCTCACACTATTATGTTAGATCCACTAAGGACTGGACTCCCACACTATTATGTTACATCCACTATGGACTGGACTCTCACACTATTATGTTAGATCCACTATGGACTGGACTCTTTCACTATTATGTTAGATCCACTATGGACTGGACTCTCACACTATTATGTTAGATCCACTATGGACTGGACTCTCACAATATTATGTTAGATCCACTATGGACTGGACTCTCACACTATTATGTTAGATCCACTATGGACTGGACTCTCACATTATTATGTTAGATCCACTATGGACTGGACTCTCACACTTTTTTGTTAGATCCACTATGGACTGGACTCTCACACTATTATGTTAGATCCACTATGGACTGGACTCTCACAATATTATGTGAGATCCACTATGGACTGGACTCTCACACTATTATTTTAGATCCACTATGGACTGGACTCTCACACTATTATGTTAGATCCACTATGGACTGGACTCTCACACTATTATGCTAGATCCACTATGGATTTGACTCCTACACTATTATGTTAGATCCAATATGGACTTGACTCTCACACTATTATGTTAGATCCACTATGGACTGGACACTCACACTGTTATGTTAGATCCACTATGTACTGGACTCTCACACTATTATGTTAGATCCACTATGGACTGGACTCTCACGCTATTATGTTAGATCCACTATGGACTGGACTCTCACACTATTATGTTAGATCCACTATGGACTGGACTCTCACACTATTATGTTAGATCCACTAAGGACTGGACTCTCACACTATTATGTTACATCCACTATGGACTGGACTCTCACACTATTATGTTACATCCACTATGGACTGGACTCTCACACTATTATGTTAGATCCACTATGGACTGGACTCTCACACTATTATGTTAGATCCACTATGGACTGGACTCTCACACTATTATGTTAGATCCACTATGGACTGGACTCTCACACTATTATGTTACATCCACTATGGACTGGACTCTCACACTATTATGTTACATCCACTATGGACTGGACTCTCACACTATTATGTTAGATCCACTATGGACTGGACTCTCACACTATTATGTTAGATCCACTATGGACTGGACTCTCACAATATTATGTTAGATCCACTATGGACTGGACTCTTTCACTATTATGCTCGATCCACTATGGACTGGACTCTTACACTATTACGTTAGATCAACTATGTACTGGACTCTCACACTATTATGTTAGATCTACTATGGACTGGACTCTCACACTATTATGTTAGATCCACTATGGACTGGACTCTCACACTATTATGTTAGATCCACTAAGGACTGGACTCTCACACTATTTATGTTACATCCACTATGGACTGGACTCTCACACTATTATGTTAGATCCACTATGGACTGGACTCTCACACTATTATGTTAGATCCACTAAGGACTGGACTCTCACACTATTTATGTTACATCCACTATGGACTGGACTCTCACACTATTATGTTACATCCACTATGGACTGGACTCTCACACTATTATGTTACATCCACTATGGACTGGACTCTCACACTATTATGTTAGATCCACTATGGACTGGACTCTCACAATATTATGTTAGATCCACTATGGACTGGACTCTTTCACTATTATGCTCGATCCACTATGGACTGGACTCTTACACTATTACGTTAGATCAACTATGTACTGGACTCTCACACTATTATGTTAGATCTACTATGGACTGGGCTCTCACATTATTATGTTAGATCCACTATGGACTGGACTCTCACACTATTATGCTAGATCCACTATGGACTGGACTCTCACACTATTATGTTAGATCCACTATGGACTGGACTCTCACACTATTACGTTAGATCCACTATGGACTGGACTCTCACACTATTACGTTAGATCCACTATGGACTGGACTCTTACACTATTATGTTAGATCCACTATGGACTGGACTCTCACACTATTATGTTAGATCCACTATGGACTGGACTCTCACCCTATTATGTTAGATCCACTATGGACTGGACTCTCACACTATTATGTTAGATCCACTATGGACTGGACTCTCACTATTATGCTAGATCCACTATGGACTGGACTCTCACACTATTATGTTAGATCCACTATGATCTGGACTCTCACACTATTATGTTAGATCCACTCGACGTCCATTGCGCATTGATTGATTGACACCTGAACACATCATAATAATCCCCTCAAAAACGGATTAACTCGCTGGACTATAAAGACAATATAACATACATCCGTAAACGTGGATGCATATGCAAAAGTGTAAAATATTTATCTGTACAGTAATCTATTTATTTAGGTCTGCACCTTATTGCTCTTTTATCCTGCACTACAACAAGCTAATGCAACAACATTTTGTTCTTATCTGCCGTTAAAGTTCAAATTTGACCGACAATAAAAGGAAGTCGAAGGTAAAGTCTTAGTGTAATACCGTGTATCGTTACATCCCTACTTGTGACATTTAAAGGAAGTTACATATTTGTTCTGCTTTCTGTGATTTTTTGCTCACTTTTCGTCCCCCCATGTTGCGTGTCATGGCCATGGCCATTTATTGCAACGCATAAAGCAGTCCTTTTCAAGTGGTGGTGCGGGCTTGGGAACGTGCTTTATCAGTATCATGCAGTGTTTTACTTCTCGAAAAGCTGTGCAATACAAAACGTGCTCATTGTAGCCATTAATTCTGAAATCCTCATTTTAATTTTAAAAAATCAGCATACATTATTTTATTCATTTTTGTTTTGTCGGTCAAGCGTTTTATATATTGTGCTCATGAGTTAATGTTACTCATCAATTTGAATTTATTAATATTTATTAAGTTTATTTATTTTATCTTTCCTTATAAAATGGTTCAAGTCGGTCAAAAAAAATGTATAGTTTAAAGTTTTTCATTTTTGATGTACTTTAAATACTTTCTGTTCCAGACTAAAAAATAATAAAGTTATTATTTTTTGTAAGTTGATTTATATTAATTTTTTCTTTTCTGTTTTTGTTAATGAGGCTACAATGTTATGCAGAGTTGTACTTAGAACAATTTTATAGACAAATGACACTGCTTGTAGTCGCGGCGGAGAGTGTGGGGGGGGGTGGCTCAAAATGTTTTCTTCTTCCTACAGGGGGCGTAACAGGAAATAATTGAGAAGCACTGGCATAAGGCCCATTTCTCGTTGACATTATCTGAGATTTTGTTATTATATAACATTATGTTTCTTTTTTTAATTAATCTCAAACTTTAAGTGATTTCATTCAGCAACTGGAACTATCCGGCCATAATATTAGGCACACCAAGGATGTCCAAACTTTTTGACTTGGGCTAAAAAAAAATTTAGTCAAGGGCCGAAAGGCGACTGCATGTAAAGTAAATATATATATATATATATATATATATATATATATATATATATATATATATATATATATATATATATATATATATATGTATTTATATATATATATATATATATATATATATATATATATATATATATATATATATATATATATATATATATATATATATATATATATATATTTATATATATATATGTCTTAATAAGATTATCCAAAAAATAGTGCTTGATACCGTGGTAGAGCGCAATATATATATGTGTGGGAAAAAAATCACAAGACTACTTCATCTCTACAGGCCTGTTTCATGAGGGGTTCCCTCAGTCATCAGGAGATTTTTTTATTTAATTTTTTTTTTTAAATGTTTTTGATTTTGAAAAAACATCTCCTGATGATTGAGGGAACCCCTCATGAAACAGGCCTGTAGAGATGAAGTAGTCTTGTGATTTTTTTCCCACACACACACACACATATATATATATATATGTATATATATATATATATATGTATGTGTATATGTATATATATATATATATATATATATATATATATATATATATATATATATATATATATATATATATATATATATATATATATATATATATATATATATATATAGGCCTTCTCTGCTGGCCTAACATAACCAGTAATCATGATCATAATTAAAGATGAAAGTAATTGTATTTACTTTCCCTAAATATCTAAAACTATTCGTATTCTCTTCATGTCATAATATGCTCTTTCCAGTGCTGTTGTTTTTAGGTTATAGTTTTTATCCAATCAGAAATCAGCTAGCTTATGTTGCCGTGCTGTACCAAATCTGCCCAGAGCCTTCAGAATCAACAATGCGGGCGTCCGTGCACTGTAAGCGAACGGGCACATACAGTTGATAGATAATTGCGATAGCCAATCAGAACACGAGTTGTTGTCAATAAGGCCTTCTAGCTGGCCTCGCGTTGAACGTGGCATTTACGTGTCCTGTGATTGGATACTCACTGGTTTGAGCCGCGGCGGTGCTGTGCAGATCAGCAGAGCCAGAACTGTATGTGCCTATCAACACATACAGTTGATAGACATTTGTGGATAGCCAATGAGATCACAAGTTGTTGACAGTAACCTATCTCGGTAGCCTGATGTTAACGAGACTGTGATTGGAAACTCACTTGTCATTCCAAAGTGAGTGTCCAATCACAAGTTGCAATTTAGCAGGAAGTGTTGCAAGAAGGAGAACAAAAGGTTGATTAGGTGGCAGATATACTGTATAATTGCAAGGCCATTTTCAAGAAGGATATTTAAAGAGAAACCACATCTGGTGAGACGATGTTGGCCAACCCCGGAAGCTCGCTCAGCTTTTCCGGTGATGAAATTTTGAGTTCAAATATTTTATTTCTTTATTTTTTCACGTTTAATTTGTTTTTTTGCTATTTTAATTTTGACAGTACAACATAAGATATGTTTTAATTGCTGACAGCGGCAGAAAATAACCCGTTTTGTATACTGTTGAGGTGATTCAATGCACAGTAGTGTGTAAATGTGTTTCTGTACAGTATTTCTCCAGCAATGGTCATGTGGTGACATCCATTATGGTATTTTGAGAGGTAATCATTGAAGTCGGACATCACTGAAGGCCTAGGTGGGAAACGCACGGCCTGCCACTGATATATATATATATATATATATATATATCCTATACATATATGTATTCATATTACATTAATACAATGGATATGATATAATTAATATAATTGGATAGAAAATGGATGGATGGATATTTTTCGGACTATAAGTCGCAGTTTTTTTCATAGTTTGGCCGGGCTCCAGTGCGACTTTTATATGTTTTTTTCCTTCTTTATTATGCATTTTTGGCAGGTGCGACTTATACTCCGGTGCGACTTATACTCCGAAAAATACGGTATGTGAAAGTTCGACTCCTACCTTGTTTACTTCCGTGACGACCTCCTTAACATTTTGTAATCAGTCAGAAATATCAAGCACTTGAATTGCGGAAAATGGATTTAAATGGTTGTAATTTTGAAACTTTTTAAAGTGAATGGACGTTTTTTTTTAAATAATATCCACAAAGTTCAGTGATCATGTCTGTCAAATCTTATGTTGGTTGGATTTTTGTTGTTGTTTTGCACCATTACTAGGGGAGGTTGTTTGCATTGGGTCATATAAGTAATTGCTGCGCACATTTCCATTCAATACATGATTAAAGGTCATTGACCTGAAAATGTCACGTTGTCCACGAAATAGCGACTTAGCATCTAAGTGGTCAGACTTTTAGAATGAATGCAATCTCCCTGCTGGTAAGATTCCTCATTAATCCAATATGAAGACGTCGGAGGGCCGCAGTTTGGACACCCCTGATCTAATCAGATCAGATAAAGAAGGAAAGCTAACTATTATAATCTGCTTTCTGTTTGATGCATATTCTCACTCTCTCTCCACTTGCCCTGCTCCCACCTTCAGCCCCCACTCGGGTCGTGTCAGAGGAAGATGAACTTTGAACAGCTGCTGCCCGCTCGGCTGTCTGCCGTGAGTTATGGCAGACTGCTGTCCTTTTATTGATAATATTACACCGGCTGATGTAAATATGACTCTGACTGCAACAACCCGACTGCCCCCTCCTTCAACCTGCTGCACCAGTCTCTCTCTGTGTGTGTGTGTGTGTGTGTGTGTGTGTGTGTGTGTGTGTGTGTGTGTGTGTGTGTGTGTGTGTGTGTGTGTGTGTGTGTTCTTGTATTTCTACCCTTCTTGAGACGTCAACGAGGAAAAGTACCTTCCATATGAGGACCGGTGAACAAGTTTGGACCAAAATCATGGTCCCAATACCGAAAACCATTGCATTGCATGGCAGCTCCCGCCATCAGTGTGTGAATGTGTGTGTGAATGGGTGAATGTGGTAATACTGTCAAAGCGCTTTGAGTACAAGTATAACCCATTTATCATTTATTTAACTAATAGAGAATGTCTCATTAGCACCCCTGGTGGTGAAATCTATCAAACTTAATGTGGTCCCAAAAAGGAGGGATTTTTCAAATTGACTGTGTGTCGGTTTTAAAAGTGCTCTCCCTCTGGTCAACATATGAAATAACAAGTGTGTGTAAGAAATTGAAATGCGCCCCCTCTGTCCAAAATGAATTTAAAAAACATAAATAAATATGTATTTAAAGACATACTGTAATAACTTGAAGTAAATAATGAATATTAAAAACCAATTACAAACAAAAAAAATTAATTAACTAAAAGTAGTCTTTTTCTCACAATGTGTCGACTTCTTTCTTATAAAATTGGGAACAATTTCTCATATTCTTTCTGTTTCTGTAACATTGCAATATTTTCTTGTAAAATTATTACTTTTTTTTATGTAAATGTATTACTTTTTTATGCAAAATGGTGACATTTGTCAAATACAATTCTGACTTTTATCACAACGTTGCCAATTTTTGTTTTGTTTTTGTAAAACAGTGACATTTTTGGAGTAGAATTATGGACTTTTGTCATAATCTTGCCAAGTAAAATTCCGATTATTATTATAATATTGCCAACATTTTCAAGTTTTCTTATAAAATTGTGACTCTTTTCATAAAATTGCCAAAATGGTAAACTTTTCTTGTTTAATTGCGACTGTTATTGAGTAAAATTCCAACTTCTATCATAATATTGCAGAAATGTTCAGTTTTTATTGTAAAATTTTGACTTCCGTTGAGTACAGTTACGACTTTTATTATAATACTGCCAAAATTCTAAGTTTTTCTTGTGAAATTGTAACCTTTTTCTTGTGAAATTCCAACTTATGTTTCACAACAAGCTTTTTTATATTGGCATAGTATGTATATATATATAATCAATGTTGGATATGCAAACCTTTCTATATCTAGAAAGGGTGGTCCTAAAGAGGTAGGCATTTTTTGGGGGTGTCAAGAAGGTAACAAATACAAGAATGTGTGTGTGTGTTTGTGTGTGTGTGTGTGTATGTGTGTGTGTCTCATACACTCCTTTCCAAAGCACAAGGTAACTTGCGGGAAAAAAAATCCAACGTTATAAATCGCTCTAAACTTTAAAAAAGAACCTGTTTTTGCTCCCCCCCTATATATGCATATATAGATATATATTTTTTTGACTGCAACTTCCTGCTGAGCTGTAAATAATTTTATCTCGTCCCCATGTGGTCAGCTACCACATTTTTACTGCCGCGCGTCCAAATTTACGAGCGTTTCATTTTGTGGCCCTTAAACCCCCCGCCCCTCAAAAAAGGCCTTTCGATGGCGGCAGCTGGAAACAAAGAAAAGGTGCAGAGGGGAAAAAAGGCAGGAAACAGCTGCGAGGCCACGCGCGCACGCTAAGCAATGATTAGCTTTGACCTGACCTGAAGGTGTAAATTCTACATTAATGAGCCGTCAATTAGCCCGGCTGAGCCTCTCGCTGCTACTGCCGCACATAAAAGACACATTGTGCCGCCATCTTGTGTCTGTTAGAATGGTCTCTTTCCAACATACTGGGAATTTATCCTGTGGAATTGATCCCTCAATAGTATGATGGACATAATTAGGTTGACGCCACTCAAGGACGCTCCTTGTGGCAAAGAGGAAAATGGTGTTGATTACTAGGGGTGTCAAAAAAATTAAGTTTTTTAAATGAGTTGCAATTCCTACTTGTAACGATTCTTAATCGGTCCTGTCCAGCCACTCAGACGAATCATATTGTTGATGTAGATCAGTGGTCCCCAAACTACGGCCCGCCGGCCAGATCCAGCGTCCAAATCCCAAGTCCCAAGTTTAAAAAGCTGTCCATAAGCTGTGTGCTTCTAGCAGGGGCGCCGCTAGGGATTTTTGGGCCCCATGAAAATAATCTTTACAGGGCCCCCAACACAGTGTCATTATTTTTTCTGTATTATAATTTCATCATCATTAGGGGCCTCTCTGGGCCCCCTCCATCATGGGCTCCTAGAATCCGTCTCCTTTACCCCCCCTTTTCGGCGCCCCTGGCTTCTAGGGATGACCTTTTTGCAGAACGGACTCTGATATTAACCATAGAAACACAAAACTATGTCTGTCTGTAAATAAATAAATAAATAGATTTGAAAAAATAATAATAATAACAATAATAAATATAAAATAAAAAATAAAAAATAAACTTTTTTTTTAAATTTTTTTTTTTTTTAATCTATCCTTTCTAATCCATTTTCTACCGCTTGTTACTCTCTGTGTCTCTTAGACACTCCGGCAAATCATATTGTTTAAAAATGTATTTTCCCATCGATAACGCTCTTTCAGTCAATTAGTACGCGAGGAATATATATATATATATATATATATATATATATACATATATATATATATATATATATATATATATATATATATAGTCGCGATCAAAAGTTAACATACACTTGTAAGGGACATAATGTCATGGCTGTCTTGAGTTTCCACAGAACTTTCCTCCAGAAGGTCTTATCTTTGTCCATGTGATGTCAGATTAAACAAAAACTGAGCTGTTTGGCCACAATACCCAGCAATTTGTTTGGAGGATAAAAGGTGAGGCCTTTAATCCCAGGAACACCACACCTACCGTCAATCATGGTGGTGGTAGTATTATGCTCTGGGCCTGTTTTGCTGCCAATGGGACTGGTGCTTTACAGAGAATAAATGGGACAACGAAAAAGGAGGATTACCTCCAAATTCTTCAGGACAACCTAAAATCATCAGCCCAGAGGTTGGGTCTTGGGCGCAGTTGGGTGTTCCAACAGGACAATGACCCCAAACACACGTCAAAAGTGGCAAAGGAATGGCTAAATCAGGCTAGAATTAAGGTTTTTAGAATGGCCTTCCCAAAGTCCTGACTTAAATGTGTGGACAATGCTGAAGAAACAAGTCCATGTCAGAAAACCAACAAATTTAGCTGAACTGCACCAATTTTGTCAAGAGGAGTTATATATATATATATATATATATATATATATATATATATATATATATATATATACAGCCCAGCCCCCGGCCAATTTTTTTTAACCCAATGCGGCCCCTGAGTCAAAAGTTTTGGGGACCCCTGATGTAGATACAGTTTTACTTTAGAAATTAGAAATATTGTGTACTTCTCTTGTTGCCTTTTTTGAATTTGACTTTATTAAATATTTGGGTAGAGTTTTTTATTAAACAAAACCAGCTTTCTTTTAAGTAATATACAAATTCATCACAGCTGTTTTATGGAGGAACGTAGTTAATCATACTGTAGAACTGCCACCCAATGTCATTTGGAATAGAGAATCGTTTTGATTCGGGAAGTGATTCTGAATTCAATCGTTACCCCCCAAAATTGAGTGGAATCATGTTGTGGCCAAAAACTTTATTTCCCGTCATGGTGGTGAGGATTAGTATCTTAGAAGCGCCTTCGCA
The DNA here is from genome assembly GCF_033978685.3 of Nerophis lumbriciformis. NCBI lineage: Eukaryota > Metazoa > Chordata > Actinopteri > Syngnathiformes > Syngnathidae > Nerophis > Nerophis lumbriciformis. The sequence continues at coordinate 58,095,847 of NC_084549.2, read as the reverse complement.
CTGTGGATAGACGAGGCGTTCGTTGCACCCTACTCTTAAATTCGAGACGGTGTTCTGGCAAGACACGCACCCTCCTGGAATGTATGCACCTTCTGTGTAGTAACAAGGAATATGGAAAAGTACCGTATTTTTCGGAGTATAAGTCGCACCTGGCAAAAATGCATAATAAAGAAGGAAACAAACATACATAAATCGCACTGGAGCCCGGCCAAACTATGAAAAAAACTGCGACTTATAGTCCGAAAAATACAGTAATTGTGTCTCCCTGTGTGTGTGCAGGAATCTTCCACTGGAGTACAATCTTCAGCCATGTAAACACCGGGACACCGCTGCGGTAAAGATGCTAGTTAGCGATCCGTTCCCATTATTGAGATATCTCTAGTTTGGACATTCAAGAAAGTATGTCAGCAAATCTTGACAAACTTAGCTTAGCACTCCTTTCTTTGGCTTCCTTTTTTCGCATGCCACCATGCACCAGGTTGTGTTGATATAGGCTGACCATATGTCCTCTTTTCCCCGGACATGTCCTCTTTTGAGGGGGTGCCCGGGCGGGGTTTCTTAAATGCCTCAAATTTCCGGCATTTTGAGTTAGGGTTGCGTGTATTTTCAATGTATGTCCAGGGTTAAGTTAAAGGGGAACATTATCACAATTTCAGAAGGGTTAAAACCATTAAAAATCAGTTCCCAGTGGCTTATTTTATTTTTCGAAGTTTTTTTTCAAAATTTTACCCATCACGCAATATCCCTAAAAAAAGCTTCAAAGTGCCTGATTTTAACCATCGTTATATACACCCGTCCATTTTCCTGTGACGTCACATAGTGATGCCGATACAAACAAACATGGCGGATAGAACAGCAAGTTTATTAGCTCGGATTCAGACTCGGATTTCAGCGGCTTAAGCGATTCAACAGATTACGCATGTATTGAAACGGATGGTTGTAGTGTGGAGGCAAGTAGCGAAAACGAAATTGAAGAAGAAACTGAAGCTATTGAGCCATATCGGTTTGAACCGTATGCAAGCGAAACCGACGAAAACGACACAACAGCCAGCGACACGGGAGAAAGCGAGGACCAATTCGGCGATCGCCTTCTAACCAACGATTGGTATGTGTTTGTTTGGCTTTAAAGGAAACTAACAACTATGAACTAGGTTTACAGCATATGAAATACATTTGGCAACAACATGCACTTTGAGAGTGCAGACAGCCCATTTCAGGCGCGCTAAGAACATATATTTTTCCACGATTTCAGCACTCAGGTTAAACAAACCTAAATAGACACAAAATACTGCATTACACAAGACTACCCGAATGTACTCGAATGATTGAAAAAAATAAATGTTTTTAAGCTAAATTACTGGTAAACACGGTTTATGTATAATAATTTACATAAAACCGCGAGTAATGAATAAAGTTTTCATCAATTAATGTATTCTGTAGACATACCCTCATCCGCTCTCTTTTCCTGAAAGCTGATCTGTCCAGTTTTGGAGTTGATGTCAGCATCTGCTTTGAGTGTCGCAAGATATCCACACATTCTTGCCATCTCTGTCGTAGCATAGCTTTCGTCGGTAAAGTGTGCGGAACAAACGACTGACCATTTCGTCGGCTTTCCCCACAGCCTCGTATTTTGAACAAATTTCGTCCAATTTTTTGCCACTTTCGCATCTTTGGGCCACTGGTGCAACTTGAATCCGTCCCTGTTCGTGTTGTTACACCCTCCGACAACACACCGACAAAAGTGAGAAAATGGCGGATTGCTTCCCGATGTGACGTCATCGCTCCGAGAGCGAATAATAGAAAGGCGTTTAATTCGCCAAAATTCACTCATTTAGAGTTCGGAAATCGGTTAAAAATATATGGTCTTTTTTCTGCAACATCAAGGTATATATTGACGCTTACATAGGTCTGGTGATAATGTTCCCCTTTAAAAATTTGTTTTGCATCCATCCATCCACTCTCTACTTCTTTTTTTAATTATTTTTTTTAATGAATGAAGTAACGTTTATGACAACCTTTTTCCAAAACACAATATAGAATGTGAGATATAACAGGATAATGCATCCATTTATCATTTGTTTTCAAAACGCTCACAAAAAAATGGGACCCCAAAATTTTACTGTGGTACCCCATTTTTATGACTTGATGTGGTCCCTGGGACCCCACTTTGAAAATTCCTAGCGCCAACACTGCTGTCAACAGAGGAGAAAAATGCTTTATTTAAATAAATATATTATTTATAAAGCAAGTTCGAGTATCATTGGCAAATTTTCACCTAGTCTCGGCCTTGGCACACATATATGTGTCCTCTTTTTGCAATTTCAGAATATGGTCAGCCTACGTTGATAGCTATAGAACAGGAAATGCGATACATTTTTCTTCTTTGGCTTTTTTTGAAGGGCGCATGCCACCACAGAAAGGGATACCAGTAGTGGAAACAGTCACACCGTTATACCACCTTTTAGTGTCTGTTGGCATGGCCTCTTTCCAAAATATGATGAATGTCTCAGCCTCTTCAACAGACCGCTTATGAAATTATTTCCTCGTTAGCATGGCGACACAACCAAATTAGCCATCTGTCGGCCTTGCAGGCATGCCGACAATGGTATGTGATCAGTAATGGTTAGCTCGTGTTCGGAGGTTTAGTTGGAAAAAAAAAGAAAAATAAAGGTGCGTGATATGGTTGTACGGTATACCGGTAATCAGGGGCGTCACTAGATTTTAAGGACAGGGGGGGCTTAGCCCCCAGGAGATGCACAGGACGCAAGCGAACATAGCGCACGAGCACAAAACTTCACAAACGGCTAACAAAGACTTAGAAATGATTCATTGTTATTATTATTATTCAAAAAAATGCATGGGACGAAATGAAATGCTCCCCGGGACGATGGCTTTTAACCATTTTTTTACTTTTTCTTTTTATGTATTTATTCATTTTACATTTTATATTATATTTATATTATTGGTTTTTCCTCCCTCTGAAAATCCTATGAAATGTTTAACAAGCCATCCTATAATAATACAACAGCTATTAATGTAACAATACAATAAAACAAATATATTTAATGATGGTTTTTTTCATTATTTTAACAATAGGCTAATGTATATTACTTTATATAGATTCTACAAGAGTGATGTGGGCATTTTCTATATGAACAAGTTCAAGGACCGCAAGCAAGTCGCAGAGAAAATGCGGACTGGATTTTGAGTGATGTGGGCATTTTCTATATGAACAAGTGGAATGGATTGGATACTGAAACACTAAAGGGGCTCTCTACCTTACGCTACGAAGTGAGGGGAAACTGAGTGAATAATGACAGGTTATATCAGTGGTTCTCAACCTTTTTTCAGTGATGTACCCCCTGTGAAAATGTTTATAATTCAAGTACCCCCTAATCAGAGCAAAGCATTTTTGGTTGAAAAAAAAGAGATAAAAAAGTAAAATACAGCACTATGTCATCAGTTTCTGATTTATTAAATTGTATAACAGTGCAAAATATTGCTCATTTGTTGTGGTCTTTCTTGAGCTATTTGGAAAAAAATATATAAAAATAACTAAAAACTTGTTGAAAAATAAACAAGTGATTCAATTATAAATAAAGATTTCTACACATAGAAGTAATCATCAACTTAAAGTGCCCTCTTTAGGGATTGTAATAGAGATCCATCTGGATTCATGAACTTAATTCTAAACATTTCTTCACAAAAAAATAAATCTTTAACATCAATATTTATGGAACATGTCCACAAAAAATCTAACTGTCAACACTGAATATTGCATTGTTGCATTTCTTTTCACAGTTCTTTTTGACAGACATTTAAAAAAAATCTCACGTACCCCTTGGCATACCTTCAAGTACCCCCAGGGGTACGCGTACCCCCATTTGAGAACCACTGGGTTATATGATTATTTATTTAAACTCATATTCGAGCCATTTTATAATGAATATGTCGGCTTGTATTTGTAAAAAAAATAAAATAAAAAATAAAAATAAAAATAATAAATATAACACCAAATTATTTAGGGGGGCTTAAGGATATTTTAGGGGGGCTTGAGCCCCCCTAAAATAGGTCTAACAACGCCAATGCCGGTATTAGTATAGTACCGCGATACAAATTAATCATTTTCGGTACGATATCGTCTCTGAAACATACCGGTCCCGCGCCCGCGTCGAAGTCACGTTGTGACATTGCTGGTTTACGAGCAGAGGAGCATGTTCGGCGGCACACAATCACGGAGTACTTACAAGCAACGTTCCCTCTAAGGTGCGTGCCTGCGCAATTGCGCACTGCTCACGCGTCCTCTGCGCACAGCAAATCTATGCCGCGCAAAAAATCAAATCCCACTCTAAACAAAATAAACAAATTGTTTGTTTTGTATGATTTTGCAATGCAACTGTGAGTAACAGGTGACGAAAGGCGGCCACAACAGATAAAATAATGTTTGTCAACACTTAAATTATTATAACGTCTGTGGAGACACATAAAGGAGGACAGGAATTCCATTGGTCCCTTTATTTAGCAAAATTGTTTGTCGGCCATAACCACACCAAAACAATGTGTAAAATACTTTTATCTAGCAAAACTGGTCGTTGTCTACCGTACAAACCAAGCCAAAAGCAACTCTTTGTCATCTGTTATATCAACAGCAGTCGCTTGCTCTCTCTCTCACCTGCACCAACACATACACTATGGCAATTAGCCACTGGTGCGTTTATGGCCACACAAAAAGTTGGACAAGTCCAACACTACACGTAAAGTGTAAATTTCAGGTCGTTTTACTATGACTCCTCAATCAGTGTGCTTAATCTACTGTCATTTGTTAAGAATGTTATTTTTTGGATATTAAAGGGGAACATTATCACAATTTCAGAAGGGTTAAAACCATTAAAAATCAGTTCCCAGTGGCTTATTTTATTTTTCGAAGTTTTTTTCAAAATTTTACCAATCACGCAATATCCCTAAAAAAAGCTTCAAAGTGCCTGATTTTAACCATCGTTCTATACACGCGTCCATTTTCCTGTGACGTCACATCGTGATGCCGATACAAACAAACATGGCGGCTAGAACAGCAAGGTATAGCGACATTAGCTCGGATTCAGACTCAGATTTCAGCGGCTTAAGCGATTCAACAGATTACGCATGTATTGAAACGGATGATTGTAGTGTGGAGGCAGGTAGCGAAAACGAAATTGAAGAAGAAACTGAAGCTATTGAGCCATATCGGTTTGAACCGTATGCAAGCGAAACCGACGAAAACGACACGACAGCCAGCGATACGGGAGAAAGCGTGGACGAATTCGGCGATCGTCTTCTAACCAACGATTGGTATGTGTTTGTTTGGCATTAAAGAAAACTAACAACTATGAACTAGGTTTACAGCATATGAAATACATTTGGCAACAACATGCACTTTGAGAGTGCAGACAGCCCAGTTTTCATCAATTAATATATTCTGTAGACGTACCCTCATCCGCTCTCTTTTCCTGGGGGTCTGGCGGCAGATTTCTTTGACTTTATCGTTGGAAATGAATCTGCTTTGAGTGTCGCAGGATATCCACACATTCTTGCCATCTCTGTCGTAGCATAGCTTTCGTCGGTAAAGTGTGCGGAACAAACGTCCAATTTCTTGCCACTTTCGCATCTTTGGGCCACTGGTGCAACTTGAATACGTCCCTGTTCGTGTTGTTACACCCTCCGACAACACACCGACGAGGCATAATGTCTCCAAGGTACGGAAAAGAGTCGAAAAAACGGAAAATAACAGAGCTGATTTGACTCGGTATTTGTAATGTGTTTGAGAAAATGATGGATTGCTTCCCGATGTGACGTCACGTTGTGACATCATCGCTCCGAGAGCGAATATTAGAAAGGCGTTTAATTCGCCCAAATTCACCCATTTAGAGTTCGCAAATCGGTTAAAAAAATATATGGTCTTTTTTCTGCAACATCAAGGTATATATTGACGCTTACATAGGTCCGGTGATAATGTTCTCCTTTAAATGTGCTTTTTTGTGTGCTACAGTTTGTATGTGTAAAGTTAAAGTTAAGTTAAAGTACCAATGATTGTCACACACACACTAGGTGTAATGAAATGTGTCCTCTGCATGTTAAAATAAAGCCAATAATGCAATTTTTTTGTGGTCCCCTTTATTTAGAAAAGTACAGAAAAGTACCAAAATAGTTTTAGTACCGGTACCGGTACCAAAATATTGGTATCGGTACAACACTAGTGTGTGATGGAATTGTGTTGATACACTCTAACTTTGAATATAGTGCATCTCTGTTAACTACCATAATACGCTAAATATTGTTGAATTAGTGGTTTAAACAAACAAACTGAGCATGTCATTATCTGTATTTGTTTGATACCTCGTAGTGGATATGATTAGGTGTACCTAATGTTGTGTCCATGAACATGTGCAGCCAAAGCATTCCCTGGCGGCCCTGAAGAGATGCTATTATTGCCATTTGGAAGCCTATAGACAATAATCCCTTCTACTCGGGAGGAAAGATCGTCTTGGCCCTTAAAGACCCCCGAACCCCTTTCGCGCAGAAGCTTTTACTCGAAGTGACCTCGAGAACTGCTGCAAAGATTATGGTCTTTAAGTACATTATTATCAGCTCGTGTGACAACGGGAGGTCAGGGTGGCATTCTTGTCCATACGTGATTTAGTGCACACTTGTTTTCTTTGAGGGCCACACCGATTATATATGAATATTGATCTATAATGGCCTCGTGATATTATTACACAGCATGCATGCCTAACAGGGGTGCTCCAAAAAAATTAATTCACATCTTAATCGTGATTCCTATACAACCTGATTCTACCATTCATAATTATTTTTTACAAAACCCAAAACCAGTGAAGTTGGCATGTTGTATAAATGGTAAATAAAAACAGAATAAAAATGATTTACGTATTGAGTATATATTTAATGTTCGAACTGGTAAACTTTGTTGTTTTTTGGAAATATTAGCCCATTTGGAATTTGATGGTCTGCAACATGTTTAAAAAAAAGTAGGCACAAGTGGCAAAAAAGACTGAGAAAGTTGAGGAATGCTCATCAAACACTTATTTGGAACATCCCACAGGTGAACAGGCTAATTAAGAACAGATGGGTGCCATGATTGGGTATAATATATTATGTAATACAGTCATGATCTGTGGTCTGGATCATGTCTTTTGTTATTTTCTGTTTAAGACTCCATAGTTCCTGTTTGCACGCCCTTGTTTGGTTTCCATGACTACTCATTCGTTTCACCTGCCTTATGCACGCACCTGTTCTAATCAGGAGATTACTATTTAAGCCTGTCGTTGTCAGTTAGTCGGTCTGGCGACATTGCTCTGTCCATGCCATAGTTCTTGATGATCTTTTCATGCTCTGTTTTGACTTTTCTTGCCATAGTCATGCTGTTCGATTCATGCCGTGTCCAGTAAGTCTGTCACAGTGTGTTGGTGACGAACCCCAAGATGCAGAGATGGCAGGCTTTGTCCAGGAAAACATGATTTAATGTTTATAAAATAAAAGTAAAAACACAAACCAGGAACTATGAATAGCCAAAATTGAAAACAGGAACCAGCAAACAGAAAAAAACTGGAAACAGCTAATGGCTAACAAAAAAAACACGAAACAAAAGAGCTAGGAGAAAGCAAACCACAAATAGCTAACAGGAACAGCTTAGCGCTACGACGACAGGTACAAGGACAAGTAGTAGCACGACAGGTAGTAGCTGTAATGATATCGACAGGTAGAAATGACATCGACAATAATCCAGCAGTGACTGGAGGGGAAGGCAGGTTTAAATAGCAGCTGGCTGATTGACACCAGGTGTGGCCAGGTGCCAATCAGCCGCAGCTGAGGGGAAGCAGCACTCAGGGAGACAATCAGGAAATAACCAAAATAAGAGCGTTTACAGGAAATGACAGAGGAAAAACCAAAACATAACTAAACCGTCAGGTACAAGCCTGACAAAGTCTTTTTGTTTCATGTCCATAGTTCTTGCCATTTTTTTCAAGCCACAGTTTAGTGAGTGTTTTCATGTTTTTAGTATCATGGTTCATGTCCATAGTTTATGCTAAATCTTAGCTTTTGTTTCCTGCGTTAAGCTTGCCTTCGCCTTGTGCGCCTTTTTGTTTTGTACTTAGTTGAGTTTTTGAGTAGAGATTAAAATATGTTCCTACCTCGAGAACTGCTGCAAAGATGATGGTCTTTAAGTACATTATTATCAGCTCGTGTGACAACGGGAGGTCAGGGTGGCATTCTTGTGAGTAGAACGGTCTAGTCCGTTTGCATCCCGAGAGAACAAATCTCGCAGCAAGCTGCGAAAAACTACACGTCCTGACAAATACTTGCAAATGAGAAGTGTAGGAACTGTGACACTATTGTTCATTTTTGTTTTATTTTTTTATTTTTTCTAAAATGTCTAATTATAATGTCAATGAGGGATTTTTAATCACTGCTATGTTGAAATTGTTACTAATATTGATACTGTTGTTGATATTATTCATTTTCATTTCATTACTTTTAGATTGTTCTGTGTCATGTTTGTGTCTCCTCTCAATTAGTTTATTATTCTTCGGTCAATGGTCAACAAAATAAACAAACAGTTGTACATTCATAGATTGAAAATGAAAATGTTGCAGACCGAAAGGGTTTAGGCTGAAGATGAACACTTATTGCGCCTAACCCTGTAAACAATGTCAAGTACAAGATGAACTTCCGAAAATTATGAAATGTCCTTTGTACAACATATCATAAATACACATTATACACAATATGAACACTGTTCAATTATATACACAGTAAAGGCATGTGAAATATCCTTGTACACGTGTTAAACTTTTGTACCAATTTATACACTATATACAAACAATTATACTTCCATTATTATTTATATCCCACATTTAGTATTTTAATTAACATTGATCATAGTATTAACTACTGTGTTGATTCAAGAGTGATATAATTTTTCAAGACATTGGTCTTAAAGTGTTTTTTAAATGTGTGAATGGAACTGGAACATTTTAAGGGATCATCCAAGCTGTTCCACAGTTGAACCCCCCTGACAGAAACACATCTACTTTTTAAGCTTGTTCTTATCTTAGCTTTCTGGAAGACAGCTGAACCTCTGAGGTCATAGGGATTCTCTCTGGGTTTGAACATCTCCTGTAGACACCGAGGCAGCATGTGGTTATGAGCTTTGTACGTCACAATAGCAGTGTTGAGGTCAACAAGATCGTGCAGTTTTAATGTTTTTAATTTAATAAACAGAGCATTGGTACGGTCATGATAATCTGCATAATTTACAATTCTAATCGCTTTCTTCTGAAGTAAGAATATAGAGTTGATGTTTGTTTTGTAATTGTTACCCCAGATTTCATCACAATAATTAAGATAATGGAGTACGAAAGAATTCTATAACATATTAAGAGCCTTTTGATTTACGGAGTTTTTGATTTTATGTAACATAGCAATATTTTTTGCCATCTTTGTCTTAAGTATATTTATGTACAGTTTCCAATTTAATATATCATCTATATAGATTCCCAAAAATGTTGTTGAATACACCCTTTCTATCTCCATATCATCAATTCTTATATGAAATTCATAAAATTGCTCTGTTTTATTGCTATTCCGAACGTTGCTGGGTCGGGTTTGGTTTTGGAATTGTATTGCATTATTATGGTATTGCTGTGTATCGTTTTGTTGGATTGATTAATAAAAAATATATATATATAAATAAAAAAATAAATAAAAAAAGATCATTACATTAATAAAATAGATTTTATTATTGAACAAATTACCAATTTTAAACAATATAAGGGCGCACAAAAGTACAGAAAACTGTGAAAGGTACCCATCCCTACGTAAGACACCTCCATGACCCCAAAGAATGTTTTTAAAGGGGAACATTATCACCAGACCTATGTAAGCGTCAATATATACCTTGATGTTGCAGAAAAAAGACCATATATTTTTTTAACCGATTTCCGAACTCTAAATGGGTGAATTTTGGCGAATTAAACACCTTTCTATTATTCGCGTGACGTGACGTCACAACGGGAAGCAATCCGCCATTTTCTCAAACAAATTACAAACACCGAGTCAAATCAGCTGTTATTTTCCGTTTTTTCGACTGTTTTCCGTACCTTGGAGACATCATGCCTCGTCGGTGTGTTGTCGGAGGGTGTAACAACACGAACAGGGACGGATTCAAGTTGCACCAGTGGCCCAAAGATGCAAAAGTGGCAATAAATTGGACGTTTGTTCCGCACACTTTACCGACGAAAGCTATGCTACGACAGAGCTGGCAAGAATGTGTGGATATCCTGCGACACTCAAAGCAGATGCATTTCGAACGATAAAGTCAAAGAATTCTGCCGCCAGACCCCCAGGAAAAGAGAGCGGATGAGGGTATGTCTACAGAATATATTAATTGATGAAAACTGGGCTGTCTGCACTCTCAAAGTGCATATTGTTGCCAAATGTATTTCATATGCTGTAAACCTAGTTCATAGTTGTTAGTTTCCTTTAATGCCAAACAAACACATACCAATCGTTGGTTAGAAGGCGATCGCCGAATTCGTCCTCGCTTTCTCCCGTGTCGCTGGCTGTCGTGTCGTTTTCGTCGGTTTCGCTTGCATACGGTTCAAACCGATATGGCTCAATAGCTTCAGTTTCTTCTTCAATTTCATTTTCGCTACCTGCCTCCACACTACAACCATCTGTTTCAATACATGCGTAATCTGTTGAATTGCTTAAGCCGCTGAAATCCGAGTCTGAATCCGAGCTAATGCCGCTATAAACTTGCTGTTCTATGCGCCATGTTTGTTTGTATCGGCATCACTATGTGACGTCACAGGAAAATGGACGGGTGTATATAACGATGGTTAAAATCAGGCACTTTGAAGCTTTTTTTAGGGATATTGCGTGATGGGTAAAATTTTGAAAAAAACTTCGAAAAATAAAATAAGCCACTGGGAACTGATTTTTAATGGTTTTAATGCTTCTGAAATTGTGATAATGTTCCCCTTTAAAAGCCTCCGTGACAAAAAAATGTCAGAAGATATTTTCCTGCGTTCTTCTTTCCTTCCTTGCATCTTGCCTGTGCAGAGCTGTCATTATCAGCCATGATACGTGTTTGCAGAGAGGAAATAACCGGCAGGAAAAACCACACAACAAATCCACACTCGGCACTATTTCTCCTCCCAAAACAACTTCCCTCTGCCGGCTCATAGCCACGCTGAAACAACATTGCGGCCTCCTTATTTTTTTTTTTTTTTTTTTGCTCCTTCAAAGCGCCGCCCTAACTCGTGCCTCATGTTTCTGGCTCCAAAGAGCTATTTAATGACTATTTTCAATGTCGCAAGATCAGAAGCAATTGCTTATCAGGATCCAGTTACGCACCGCTGCCATCTGGGGACTTTGGTTCGGAGCGGGCGGGGGGGCTTTTATCTGATGCTGTGGATTGGTCCCATGGCGGCGGGAGCAGGTTGCAGATTTATTGTCCAACTGCACATGAAAGTATCCGTCGACTTTAACACCGCGTGGAACCTCCAACGACCTTCAAGTGGAGCAATATTGAAAACTACACAAAACGTGAAACTCGACACATCATCTCAGTGATAAACTGAGAAAAACAATTACCACTCCCCTTCAACTTAAAGGGGAACATTATTACAATTTCAGAAAGGTTAAAACCCTAGGAAGGTGTTTCGGGCACGTCCGACCGGTAGGAGGCCACGGGGAAGACCCAGGACACGCTGGGAAGACTATCTCTCCCGGCTGGCCTGGGAACGCCTCGGGATCCCCCGGGAGGAGCTGGACGAAGTGGCTGGGGAGAGGGAAGTCTGGGCTTCCCTGCTTAAGCTGCTGCCCCCCGACCCGACCTCGGATAAGCGGAAGAAGATGGATGGATGGATGGATGGATGCACTTTGAGAGTGCAGACAGTCCAATTTTTATCAATTAATATATTCTGTGGACATACCCTCATCCGCTCTCTTTTCCTGAAAGCTGATCTGTCCAGTTTTGGAGTTGATGTCAGCAGGCCAGGGAAGCTAGGGGGGGGGGGGGGGTATTTTGATTTTCCAGCGAGCACACCTGTCGGATTCTATAGTAACCATCCGTAGGTAAGGTAAAGAAGCCCGTGCATGGATAAATGCATGGTAACTTTATGTTTATACATTATAAATGTGATCATTTATCGTGATTAATCGTATGAAGTCATCGTAGAGTTTGCATAATCTCCTATGATGCATATATTTTCTTTATATATGCAAAAATATATATACATACATTAAAAAACAAATCTGTTAATAATTAGTATTAACATATATATTTTTTATATTAAATATTGTTGCTGTATTTTTCCATTGTTGCTGCTTATTGTACAACAGGGCTGTTAAACGCATTTTAGATTCGGGGCCACATGGAGAAAAATCTACCCCCAAGTGGGTCGGACTGGTAAAATCACGGCACGATAACTTAAAAATAAAGACACCTTCAGATTGTTTTGTTTCTTTAAAAATAGAACAAGCACATTCTGAAAATGTACAAATTCTAATGTTCAGAATCCGAATCCGAATCAGAATAGTTTTTTTATTGCCATTGTTTGAGAACGGGTTCACAAACTAGGAATATTTCTTGGTGCAATCGTTCAACATAAAACACATATAACACAGAATAGGTGATGTTTTTTTTTTTTTTTTACACTTACCGTATTTTTTGGACTATAAGTCGCAGTTTTTTTCATAGTTTGGCCAGGCTCCAGTGCGACTTATATATGTTTTTTTCCTTCTTTATTATGCATTTTCGGCAGGTGCGACTTATACTCCGGTGCGACTTATACTCGGAAAAATACGGTACATGTTGCGGTTAATAGTATTCTACCTTTATTTGTCGTTATTTATACTTTCTGAATAAAGTGTGTGATAATGTTGATCAGTCAACTCATTGGTGTTAATTTTCAATCCATCAAGATAAAAAAATAATATCAAAATCAAATGACAGTATGTTATTTATGCAGTTTGCTCACTTTCCTCGACTGGTGCACTAACATCATGTGTTTTTTTTGTTTTTTGTTTTTTACATATGTAGCATAATCTACAAAGATACAAAGAATTGCTATAAAGTTAAAAAGTAAAAAAGTAAAATTTAGGACTTTTTAAAACGCTGCTGTACGGAGTGGTACACGGACGTAGGGAGAAGTTCAGAGCGCCAATAAACCTTAAAGGCACTGCCTTTGCGTGCCGGCCCAATCACACAATATCTACGGCTTTTCACACACACAAGTGAATGCAAATCATACTTGGTCAACAGCCACACAGGTCACACTGAGGGTG
>NC_084549.2:58012500-58077500 GCF_033978685.3 Nerophis lumbriciformis | reverse complement strand
CAGTTCAGAGTACCCACACTTTTTGGATTCACTCGAGGGAGTACTTGAGAGTGCTCCCCCTGGTGATTCCCTCGTGCTACTGGGGGACTTCAATGCTCATGTTGGCAACGACAGTGAAACCTGGAGAGGCGTGATTGGGAAGAATGGCTGCCCGCATCTGAACCCGAGCGGTGTTTTGTTATTGGACTTTTGTGCCTGACACAGATTGTCCATAACGAACACCATGTTCAAACATAAGGGTGTCCATATGTGCACTTGGCACCAGGACACCCTAGGCCGCAGTTCCATGATCGACTTTGTAGTTGTGTCATCGGATTTGCGGCCTCATGTTTTGGACACTCGGGTGAAAAGAGGGGCGGAGTTTTCTACCGATCACCACCTGGTGGTGAGTTGGCTGCGATGGTGGGGGAGGATGCCGGACAGACCTGGCAGGCCCAAACGCATTGTGAGGGTTTGCTGGGAACGTCTGGCAGAGTCTCCTGTCAGAGAGAGTTTCAATTCCCACCTCCGGAACGACTTTGAACATGTCACGAGGGAGGTGCTGGACATTGAGTCCGAATGGACCATGTTCCGCGCCTCTATTGTCGAGGCGGCTGATTGGAGCTGTGGCCGCAAGGTAGTTGGTGCTTGTCGTGGCGGTAATCCTAGAACCCGTTGGTGGACACCGGCGGTGAGGGATGCCGTCAAGCTGAAGAAGGAGTCCTATCGGGTTCTTTTGGCTCATAGGACTCCTGAGGCAGCGGACAGGTACCGACAGGCCAAGCGGTCTGCGACTTCAGCGGTCGCAGAGGCAAAAACTCGGACATGGGAGGAGTTCGGGGAAGCCATGGAAAACGACTTCCGGACGGCTTCGAAGCAATTCTGGACCACCATCCACCGCCTCAGGAAGGGGAAGCAGTGCAGTGTCAACTCTGCTGACCTCGACTGCGGATGTTGTGGATCGGTGGAGAGAATACTTCGAAGACCTCCTCAATCCTACCAGCACGTCTTCCTATGAGGAAGCAGGGCCTGTGGAATCTGAGGTGGGCTCTCCTATTTCTGGGGCTGAGGTTGCCGAGGTAGTTAAAAAGCTCCTCGGTGGCAAGGCCCCGGGGGTGGATGAGATCCGCCCGGAGTTCCTTAAGGCTCTGGATGTTGTGGGGCTGTCTTGGTTGACAAGACTCTGCAACATCGCGTGGACATCGGGGGCGGTACCTCTGGATTGGCGGACCGGGGTGGTGGTTCCTCTCTTTAAGAAGGGGAACCGGAGGGTGTGTTCCAACTATCGTGGGATCACACTCCTCAGCCTTCCCGGTAAAGTCTATTCAGGTGTACTGGAGAGGAGGCTACGCCGGATAGTCGAACCTCGGATTCAGGAGGAACAGTGTGGTTTTCGTCCTGGTCGTGGAACTGTGGACCAGCTCTATACTCTCGGCAGGGTCCTTGAGGGTGCATGGGAGTTTGCCCAACCAGTCTACATGTGCTTTGTGGACTTGGAGAAGGCATTCGACCATGTACCCCGGGAAGTCCTGTGGGGAGTGCTCAGAGAGTATGGGGTAACGGACTGTCTTATTGTGGCAGTTCGCTCCCTGTATAATCAGTGTCAGAGCTTGGTCCGCATTGCCGTCAGTAAGTCGGACACGTTTCCAGTGAGGGTTGGACTCCGCCAAGGCTGCCCTTTGTCACCGATTCTGTTCATAACCTTTATGGACAGAATTTCTAGGCGCAGTCAGGGCGTTGAGGGTATCTGGTTTGGTGGCTGCAGGATTAGGTCTCTGCTATTTGCAGATGATGTGGTCCTGATGGCTTCCTCCGGCCAAGATCTTCAGCTCTCACTGGATCGGTTCGCAGCCGAGTGTGAAGCGACTGGGATGGGAATCAGCACCTCCAAGTCCGAGTCCATGGTTCTCGCCCGGAAAAGGGTGGAGTGCCATCTCCGGGTTGGGGAGGAGATCTTGCCCCAAGTGGAGGAGTTCAAGTACCTCGGAGTCTTGTTCACGAGTGGGGGAAGAGTGGATCGTGAGATCGACAGGCGGATCGGTGCGGCGTCTTCAGTAATGCGGACACTGTATCGATCCGTTGTAGTGAAGAAGGAGCTGAGCCGGAAGGCAAAGCTCTCGATTTACCGGTCGATCTACGTTCCCATCCTCACCTATGGTCATGAGCTTTGGGTCATGACCGAAAGGACAAGATCACGGGTACAAGCGGCCGAAATGAGTTTCCTCCGCCGAGTGGCGGGGCTCTCCCTTAGAGATAGGGTGAGAAGCTCTGTCATTCGGGGGGAGCTCAAAGTAAAGCCGCTGCTCCTCCACATCGAGAGGAGCCAGATGAGGTGGTTCGGGCATCTGGTCAGGATGCCACCCGAACGCCTCCCTAGGAAGGTGTTTCGGGCACGTCCGACCGGTAGGAGGCCACGGGGAAGACCCAGGACACGCTGGGAAGACTATCTCTCCCGGCTGGCCTGGGAACGCCTCGGGATCCCCCGGGAGGAGCTGGACGAAGTGGCTGGGGAGAAGGAAGTCTGGGCTTCCCTGCTTAAGCTGCTGCCCCCGCGACCCGACCTCGGATAAGCGGAAGAAGATGGATGGATGGATGGATTACTATTAAGATTTCACACCAATGAGAGCATTTTACAATATCTGCCAGACTCACACCTATTTGACTGATGAATATTATCACATCTTTTATTCAGAAATTATAAACCCAGACAAATGAAGATCGAATACTATGAACAGCAACATGTAAGTGTAAAAAAAACAAAAAACAATTGATTTGTATGTTTTCAGATTGTGCTTGTTCTATTTTTAAACAAAGAAAATAATCTGAAGTTGTCTTTATTTTTAAGTTATCATGACATGATTTTGCCAGTCCAGCCCACTTGGGAACAGATTTTCCTCCATGTGGCCCCTGAGCTAAAATGTGTTTGACACCCCTGGGATGAAAGTGATGCAAGCAGAAAACATTTTGTTTATTTTTTTAATTGTTTATTTCAACTCTTTTCCCTAAAATACACATTGGATCTTTCTAATAGGTTTTTGCCAATTCTTCGGTTAATGGAACAAAAAATCGGTATATGACTCGATTACTAAAATAGTTGATAGCTGCAGTCCTAGTTAAAAGATTTCATTGTGTGTGTAAGTACTTTTTGAGCACATTCAGCAATTGATGCATGATTATTTATTGAGGTTTTTTTTTTTTTTTTTTTTTTTTTTCAGTATTAAATGGTTCGAATTGCTGAAAAATAAAAAAATAAAGTTTAAAAACAGGTTTTTTTGTTTTGTTTTCGCTGAATTTTTTTTAAAATCAAAATGAGGAAGTCAAGATCAATGGCTCCAATGAACACGTTTTGTAGTGAGAAGTACTGAGCTAAGCCATTAGGAATTATATTTTCAAATGGGATGTAACAATATAAAAATGTTTTAGCACGACTATCATTATGATCATTGGGGGTGTGGGAAAAAATCGATTCTTATTCGAATCGTGATTCTCACGTTGTGCGATTCAGAATCGATTCTCATTTTTTTTAAATCAATGATTTTTGTTTTTTTAATTATTATTATTATTTATTTATTTATTTATTTATTTATTTATGTATTTATTTTTTAATCTATTTATTTTTTTATTTTTTTATTAATCAATCCAACAAAACAATACACAGCAATACCATAACGATGCAATCCAATTCCAAAACCAAACCCGACCCAGCAACACTCAGAACTGCAATAAACAGAGCAATTGAGAGGAGACACAAACACGACACAGAACAAACCAAAAGTAGTGAAACAAAAATGAATGTTATCAACAACAGTATCAATATTGGTTACAATTTCAACATAGCAGTGATTAAAAATCCCTCATTGACATTATCATTAGACATTTATAAAAAATAAATACAAATCAACAATAGTGTCACAGTGGCTTACACTTGCATCGCATCTCATAAGCTTGACAACACACTGAGTCCAATATTTTCACAAAGATAAAATAATTCATATTTTTGGTTCATTTAATAGTTAAAACAAATTTACATTATTGCAATCAGTTGATAAAACATTGCCCTTTACAATTATAAAAGATTTTTACAAAAATCTACTACTCTGCTTGCATGTCAGCAGACTGGGGTTGATCCTGCTGAAATCCTATGTATTGAATGAATAGAGAATTGTTTTGAATCGGAAAAATATCGTTTTTGAATCGAGAATCGCGTTGAATCGAAAAAATTGATTTATAATTGAATCGTGACCCCAAGAATCGATAATGAATCGAATCGTGGGACACCCAAAGATTCGCAGCCCTAATGATCATGGTATTGTTGAATGTGCGCAAAAAGTACTTAGACACGCAATGAAATCTTTCAACTAGGACTGAAGCTATCAACTATTTTAGTAATCGAGTAATCTATCGATTTTTTGGTTCAATTAATCGAAGAATTGGCAAAAACCCACTTTATAGCTTCAATGTGTATTTTAGCGAAAAGAGTTGAAAATGAATAACGATTTTCTGCTTGCATAATGGTTTTTTTCCCTTAAATGTACTTCATCAACAATAAAATTCCGCTTTTAACATGTGTTCATCAATAAAAAACACATAAATCTCCGCTATTCGCCGCCACGCCAATCAGGACACCGGCCGGATATGTACAGTATGTAGTCCGAATTGAATCGATATTAATAGTTACACTCATTAAACGATTAATCGACATAACACAATATAAAGTGAAACTTTTTTCGAATTGAATTCATGGATTAATAATTGTAACCAAGTTTTATTTTCAAAATACATTCATTAACAGACGCACAATACACTTTCCTTACAGAAGAAACATTCAACTTTGTTCTGGCTGGTGTTGCACATACGGTTTATGTGATGTCACTTCCTGTTGTAGACCACTTTAAATATTTTCTGTTACAGACTAAAACAGAATGTTGATAAAGTTAATGTTTGCTGTACATTGATCTATATTTCTTTTTTTTTTTTTTTATTCTTTAATGTTATTGAGGATACAATGTTATGCAGAGGTGTACTTATAACAATTTTATAGACAAATTTTCCAGGAGACTCCCGAAATTCAGCGCCTCTCCCGAAAACCTCCCGGGACAAATATTCTCCTGAAAATCTCCCGATTTTCAGCTGGAGCTGGAGGCCACGCCCCCTCCAGCTCCATGCGGACCTGAGTGAGGACAGCCTTTTTTCACGACGGGAGGACAACAGGGTGACAAGAACTAAATCATCCAGACTAGAAATAAATTGTATTATTATGTTTTTCTTGCCTACAAATAAATATATTTATTAATTAAAAAAAAAAAAAAAAACTAAATACATTTTTACTATATTTTGCTAAAAACATCAAAATTAATTTTATTTTTATTTGTATTTTTTTCTGACTCCTTATTACATGCAGCCATATAATTATGCATTAAAATAAACATGTTTGTAATAATTAATTTTAAATGATCATAGTATTTCATTTAAAATTACCATATTTAAATATTAAAATAATTGCTTGTTTATCAACAACTTTAGCATTTTATTCATTACATTTTGAAGCTCTCAGAAGCCAAGTTATGTTATATTCCTTAAGATGCATTTATGCAAGTTTGAAGTATCAATTATCTAAACACAGTTTTGTTTGCATATTTTCAGGATGTATTGATATATACCGTATTTTTCGGACTATAAGTCGCAGTTTTTTTCATAGTTTGACTCCAGTGTGATTTATATATGTTTTTTTCCTTTTATTATCATGCATTTTCGGCAGGTGCGACTTATACTCCGGTGCGACTTAAAATCCGAAAAATACGGTATATATATATATATATATATATATATATATATATATATATATATATATATATATATATATATATATATATACATATATATATATATATATATACAGGTATATATATATATATATATATCCATCCATCCATCCATTTTCTACCGCTCATTCCTTTTGGGGTCGCGGGGGGCGCTGGAGCCTATCTCAGCTACAATCGGGCGGAAGGTGGGGTACACCCTGGACAAATCGCCACCTCATCGCAGGGCCAACACAGATATCATTTGTTGCCAACTTTGTACTTTTTTATGTCATTGCCTGAAATAAATAAATAATGAATGAATGAATGAATGAAAAATATCAACATTAACTTTTTCCACAGGCTAATAAATTTGAAAATAAAATAACAATGAATAAACCAACCATTCAGGACTTTAAACTGCTCAGTTTGCAACACACTGATCTAATCTGATGTGCCCAAGCCAGATACCTGGCATCTTTTCTTGGATGCTAGTTCATTAATGTCGGGGCTCAGGCTTTAAACTGAGGCAACCTTCATTATCGAACGAAAGTGTTCATCAGTCATTATATCTCGTAGTCCACCCGGACCACAGTCTTGGGGGCGTGCCTTAAAGGCACTGCCTTTAACGTCCTCTACGAGCTGTCGTCACGTCCGCTTTTCATCCATTCTAATATATATATATATATATATATATATATATATATATATATATATATATATATATATATATATATATATATATATATATATATATATATATATATATATATATGTATGGAATGCTTGACTTGGTGAATTCTAGCTGTCAATATACTCCTCCCCTCTTAACCACGCCCCAAACCACGCCCCCCACCCCCGAAATCGGAGGTCTCAAGGTTGGCAAGTATGCAAATGCTACTATTTATTGTGGCATAGAAGAATATATTAAAATATTTTCTTCCTCACACTGGTTTAGTTGAATAATTAGCATGTGGCTAAAGTTATTTATGAAGACATAAAAGCTAATAATTTCAGCTTCTGATATTTAAAGTTAAAAATTGAAGCTAACTCTCTAGAGTTATTTCAAATACCAATAAAGTCAATTAGAACATGAAATGATTTGATGACATTTGTATTCAACTTCCTGTTGGTTTTTTTTGCAGCTTGAATAATTTGCGTCAACCTGGAGTCTTCCAAGCGTGTAAAAGTCAACACAAGTGGTTCCATCTCCTGTCCAGGCCTGCGAGGTAACAAGACGGAGGTAAACCAACAATTACCGCTCATGTCCGCCTAACTGCGATGGACACTGAGCCTCTGGCTTCAATAACACATTTGGACGAGCCGTCCTCAAGAATATTACTCATCAGCCCCTCGCGACGCCCGTCTCAGGTTGTCGGACCCTCGCCGCTTGCAGTCCTCCATCCCGCACACTTTTTTTCTCTGGCGACGCGCACATCTTGCAACGATCAGCCGAATTAGCGGGGGTCGCCGCGGAGGGCCAGGCGAGGTGAGCGGCGGGAGGTTGTGAAAACAGGCGGCCGCCTATTAGGAGAAAGGCGATCTGCGTTCATCAGCGCTGGTAATAAGTCCTCTTTAGGCTCATCTGTAGGAAGACACTGTCAGGGGCCCCAACACGGTACCCTGGGGTACGCCGCCCATTACACCTGAGCCCATGTTTAACTTTTTATAACACTTTTTTATACAAAACTGAATTTGAAATGTACAAAAATCAATTATTTACATTTGTATGATATTTAATTTTGCTTATCGCTAACTATAGATTGCTACGTTTTTCACTTTGTTTTAATGGTTGGTCCCTTTTCCGGAAACAAATTTCTTCTGATTGGCTGAGATGGCTGAAAGGACGTGTAGCGTCACCTGTGCATTTAACTTTTTTTCCAAAGTAATGGGTCACAGCGCCACCTGTTGCTTTGGCGTCTGCTTGATAACTTCTTTATAAAAAAATTAAATCGTGCTATTGTTGTGGGCAGACTGGTTTTGCTACCCAAAAAGTGTGATTTATTTTTGTTTTTAAAATCACATTTTTGTTGTTGACCATGTTTTACTTACATCCCAATTTATTTTTATTGACTTGCATAAGCGGTAGAAAATGGATGGATGGATGGATATACATGCCATGTAATGCACAACAATATATGTAGGTATATACATATTCATTCCACTAACTTATATACAATAATACAGTGGTTCTCCAAGTACAACCATAATGACCAACATTAAAATACAGTAGCGTAGTAAGCCTACATATTCATTTAAAACAAGGCAGAGGTTTTACTTATCAAGTATATTTGATATTGTTGTCCACTGTAACATTATACACAGTTTGAACAGTAACACTGTGTTGAAATATTTAATTAAGTAATTCTTTGGCGTACCACTTGATTGATATATACAGTATATATATTATATTATACTAACTAACTTATATAATACAAAACAATATATTTCAGTGGAAACATATTGATTACAATAACTTACATATTGTATAATACTATATTACCTAACTTATATAATATAATATATGTATACATATTAAACTAACTTATATAATACAAAACAATATATTTACGTGGACACATATTAATTACAATAACTTATATAGTAAAATATGTAATACTATAATAATTGACTTATATAATAGCAAATAATATACATAATATTATACTAACTAACGTATATAATGCAAAATAATATATTTACGTGGAAACATATTCATTACACTAACCTATACAATATGATATAAATAAATACTAGACTAACTATATAATACAAAATAATATATTTAAGTGGAAACATATTAATTACAATAATTTATATATTATATAATACTATATTAACTAACTTATATATTATATATATATATATATATATATATATATATATATATATATATATATATATATATATATATATATATATATATATATATACACTAAAGTAACTTATATAACACAAAACAATATATTTACGTGGAAAAATATTAATTACAATAACTTATATAACATAATATATAATACTATATTAATTAACTTAGACAATATCATATAATATACATAATATTATACTAACTAATGTATATAATACAAAATAATATATTTACATGGAAACATATTCATTACACTAACTTATACAATATGATATAAATAAATAGTAAACTAACTTATATAATATAAAACAATATATTTACGTGGAAACATATTCATTGCACCAGTGTTTCTTAACTTTTTTTTTTTTTTTTAACTCGGGACCAAACTTTTCCACAACAGTGGAGCCCCGGTCCCACTAGAATATCAACACTAAATTAGTAATCTTACTCTTGATTTTAATTATATTCAAAAATTACAGTGCTAAAATAAATAAAAAATAAGTATAAATAAATACATTAAATAAAAATAAAATAAAATAAATACATTTAATAAAAAAATTCAGTCTAACTAAATGTGTTAATAAATAATTTATAATATACATATTTCTTAAAAAACTGACAATAAAATTAAAGTGCAAATGGAAATACAGCTACACCACTTTAGTCATAATT
Source organism: Nerophis lumbriciformis (assembly GCF_033978685.3). NCBI lineage: Eukaryota > Metazoa > Chordata > Actinopteri > Syngnathiformes > Syngnathidae > Nerophis > Nerophis lumbriciformis. Next base: position 58,068,182 of record NC_084549.2, on the reverse strand, counting down.
TTTGCACTTAAGGAACTTCTCTATGACTTTCGCTCCAGACTTCTTCTGTCTGTGTGAGATTGCCATTACTGCCACAAGTGGCGGAAAAGTGTATTACAACTGAGTACCACTGCTGCCCATACGACCACAGCTGAGAAACATATATTTTTTGGCGGCCCTCTAGGGGACACTCGCGGCCCAACAATGGGCCCAGACCCTATGGTTAAGAAACTCTGCATTACACTAACTTATATATTATAATATATAACACTAAACTAACTAACTTTTCTGTACAAAACAATATGTTTACGTGTGTACACATTGTGTACCATATTGTGTACATATTCATTACACAAACTTATATAATATAATATATAATACTAAACTAACTAACTTATATAATACAAAACAATATATTTAAGCGGAAACATATTCATTACACTTACTTATATATTATAAGGTATAATACTAAACTAACCAACTTATTGGTTGTAAACAATATGTTTACATGTGTGCATATGGTGTACTATATAGTGTACATATTCATTACACTAACTTATATCAAATCACATGCAAAGTCGAGTATGGTGTGACCTTGTTTGTGGGTTTTTTTAGTTGATTTAAAATACATTTTTAGATGCCCAAAAATATAAAATTGATTGCAAAAGCACTCCCAGGTGTCTTACAATCAAGGAAATTACATCACCAGTGTTATAAAATTAATAATACTGTACTAATAATACTAGGTTATTATAGTTGTCCCATTTATTCAATTTAATGTAATAATTGATATAATTTCCTATACAAGCATCATATATGCAGGCTGTAAATTATCTGTTGCAAATTATTTTACATCACAATTGTATTGTAGGCCTGTTTAGGTTAGATTAAGGTATGTTTATTGTCATATAATATTAATTATGTTCAATTCAATTCAATTCCACACTTTCAGTTTTGGGTACATATTATTTGGAAACCTCAATGTGTCTATCATAAAAAATAAATAAATAAATAAAAAAGATAGCTAAATTCTGGAAGCGTCAGACTTTTCCCCAGAACCACAAAATATTTAAATGTATATTAAACCCAAATATTTTGACTTCGTCGTAGGTTCTCATATGTTATATTTCAAAAAGTAACAATTGTGCAGTTTTAATCCACATCTCATCATTGAAATGATTCAAAAGTGACATGAAAGGAGTGACAAGACTCTGCAGAGTTCAATCAAGTTTTATTTGTAGAACATGCATACAGTAAATATTACACAGTGCTAGAAACATATTTCCTAAATAATTGTTCTCATTGATTTGTGCACGCTCCCTCTCTTGTCTACAGCAGCTGGACGTGCACGCCCCCGTCACCAGGCGCTTTTGGGCTCCTCCGGGCAGGGATGTAGCAAAGCCTCGCCACCCTATGTGCACACACTTGCTATGTTTGCATGCACTAAAAAAACAAATCATTGCATGAATTTGGTAAAACCAGCTTCTTCTTTTTTTAAAGATGGGATTAACATATTTAGAACATATATAGATCGACCCTTCCTTGAATAATTTGTTTCGTTTAGTTTGTTGGATCTGAGCCGAGGATTGTCATTGTGGCTTTTGCAGCCCTTTGAGACACTTGTGATTAAGGGCTATGTGAATAAATTGTGATTGATTGATTGATTGATTGATTGATTGATTTATTTTGTTTTTTTACAAAAAGTGTAAACTGAGTATACTATATAATGAGTAATATGAATCATAATATATTTGTATTATTATTATTACTGTTAGTGCATCTGCTGGGGGTTAAGGCTCCCCTTGTCTTCAAAAACGAGTGACGCCTCTGTTTCAACTTTAATCGAGAGTCCTTGAATGCACCACAGTTATGTGCATTGAGATGCAAAAGTGAAACTTTTGCATAACTTTCTCCTTTGCTGCCATAGATAGATTTAATAGTTTTACCTTGTTTCATCCTTGTGTATATGTCATGTATATGTATGTTTACATGCACTAAAAATGACATTTTTTGGGGTTGAATTTGATTGAAACCACCTTTTTAACACACATGTAAAAACCTATTTAGATTTTTGACTTTTTAAAGATGGGATTAACATATCTAGATAAATCCCTTAAATAATTAAAGTTTTTTTTTTGTTTGTTTGTTTTTTACAAAAAAGTCCCCAAAAATTCAATATAAAGTGGTCAGAATAGGAATCTCAAACTTTAACCTGTCATAATTATATCAAGTAGCACATCAGAAAATATTTTGCTCTACAACTACCACCATAATGACCAACATTAAAATACAGTAGCGTAGTAGGCCTACGTATTCATCAAAAACAAGGCATAGTATATGTAGTATTTGTGGCCACTGTAACATTACACACAATGCACAGACATTATCAACAATGATACTCCATATACAGTACATATTTACAGACTTCTTTAGCGTACCACTAGATGGAACCCGCGTACCACTAGTGGTACACGTACCACCGTTTGAGAATCCCCACTCTAATATGGCTATAAATATGTAATGTAGACATTATCAGATACACATTATTGGATAGTACAAATTATGATAATACATCATCATTATGCTGATTGAAGTGTTCCATGCAAGGTTTGTTGCTATCCAGGTGAGCAAACCACTTTTCACTTTTGATGTTGAGATATAGGTTCTTAGACGTTTAAGCAACCTTTCACTGCAATATTTATTTTCTAAACTTTAGAGCCAGAGGCCACGGGAGGGGCGTAGCACCAAATTCTTTGCCCCCATACACAAGACTCCTAAGAGCCCCCCCATAAGTCCATAACACCCTAAATCCAACATGGCCGGGCCATACACACACACACACACGTTTACATGTACTAGAAAAAATATATTGCATAATAAAAATATTACACTTTTTAAAGATGAGATTAACATATCTAGAACATATCTACAAATCCCGTTTCCATATGAGTTGGGAAATTGTGTTAGATGTAAATATAAATGGAATACAATGATTTGCAAATCATTGTAAATATAAACGGAATACAATGATTTGCAAATCATTGTATTCCGTTTATATTTACATCTAACACAATTTCCCAACTCATATGGAAACAGGGTTTGTATATAAACCCCTGAATTCTTTTTTTAAATTTTTTCTTTTTTACAAAAAATTGCCAACAAGTTCAATATAAAGTAACCAAAATATTTATAATATGTCAAGTTTCCTTATACTTCAGAGTGTAAAATAGAGATTATCTGATTCACATATAATTATCATCAATGAATAATATGAATCATATTAATACATCATTATTATTATGATTATATTATGCTCCAGCACCCCCGTGACCCCGAAAGGGACAAGCGGTAGAAAATGGATGGATGTTATGGATGGATGGATATTATTATAGTGTATCTGCTGGGGGTTCAGCCTCCCACTGTCTTTAAAAACTAGTGACACCTCTGTTAACTTTAATCGGAGGTCCTTGAATGCACCACAGTTATGTACAAAGAGATGCAAAAGTGAAACTTAAACATAACTTTTTCCTATGCTGCCACAAATAGTTGTATTATATTGTTCACCTTGTTTGTTTCACTTCATCCTTGTATACATGTCATGTATATGTATGTTTACATGCACTAAATAATTGTTTTACGTTTAAAAGATGAGATTAAAATATCTAGATAATCGTCTATTTTTATTTATTTTTTTATTTTTTTACAAAAAAGTGCAAACAAATATATAAAGTGACCAAAATATAATTATAGCATAACCTGTAAATAATATCTTAAATATCATTTTTAAATATATCAAGTTTGCTTATACTTCAGAGTGGAAAATAGAAATGATCTGATTCACATTTAATTATCATCAATGGGTAATACGAATCATATGAATACATTATTATTGTTATGATTATATTATTAAAGTGCATCTGCTGGGGGTTAAAACCTCTCGCTGTCTTCAAAAACTAGTGACACCTCTGTTAACTTTAATCAAGGGTCCTTGAATACACCACAGTTATGTGCAAAGAGATGCAAAAGTGAAACTTGAACATAACTTTCTCCTATGCTGCCACAAATAGTTGTATTATATTTTTTACCTTGTTTGTTTCACTTCATCCTTGTATACATGTCATGTATACGTATGTTTACATGCATTAAATAATTATTTTACTTTTTAAAGACTAGATTAATATATCTAGATAATCCTCTATTGTTTTATTTTTTTATTTTGTTACAAAAAAGTGCAAACAAATATATAAAATGACCAAAATATAATTATAGATAATCGTATAACCTGTAAATATTCACTTAAATATAATTTTTAAATATATCAAGTTTGCTTATACTTCAGAGTGGAAAATAGAAATTATCTGATTCACATATAATTATCATCAATGGTATTATTATTGTTATGATTATATTATTAAAGTGCATCTGCTGGGGGTTAAAACCTCTCGCTGTCTTCAAAAACTAGTGACACCTCTGTTAACTTTAATCAGGGGTCTTTGAATGCACCACAGTTATGTGCAAAGAGATGCAAAAGTGAACCTTGTACATAACTTTCTTCTATGAGGTGCAATTTCCGATATTGAGGTTAAAGCAGTATATATATATATATATATATATATATATATATATATATATATATATATATATATATATATATATATATTTATCCTCATTAATGTTGGTTCTGTGTGTGAAACTTAAAGGTGAGTTTTGAAGACATTTGAGTAAAGGTGCATTTTATTTTTATATATTGAGGTTAAAGCAACCTTATTTTTGAACTTTCACAGCAACATTTATTTAACAACATTTAAACCTGCCACTGTCTTCAAAAACCACTGACACCTCTGTTAACTTTAATCATGGGTCCTTGAATGCACCGCAGTTACATGCAATGAGATGCTAAAGTGAACCTTGTAAATAACCTTCTACTATGATATATATATATATATATATATATATATATATATATATATATATATATATATATATTTTATTTTATTATTATTTATTTTTTTTTCATTTTTTTTATTTTTTTTTTTTATATTCTCATTATTGTTGGTTCTGTGTGTGAAAACTTAAAAGTGAGTTTTGATTACATTTGAGAAAAGTGTTAAATTCTGTCCAGGTGCATTTTTGACATTGAGTTTAAAGCAACCTTATTTTTGAACTTTCACAGCAACATTTATTTAACAACATCTAAACCTGCCACTGTCTTCAAAAACCAGTGACACCTCTGTCAACTTTAATCATGGGTCCTTGAATGCACCGCAGTTATGTGCAATGAGATGCTAAAGTGAACCTTGTAAATAAACTTCTACTAGGATATATATATATATATATATATATATATATATATATATATATATATATATATATATATATATATATATATATATATATATATATATATATACACATATATATATATATATATATATGTGTGTGTGTGTGTGTGTGTGTGTGTGTGTGTGTGTGTGTGTGTGTGTGTGTGTGTGTGTGTGTGTGTGTGTGTGTGTGAAAACTCAAAAGTGAGTTTTGATGACAATTGAGTAAAGTGTTCAATTCTGTCCAGGTGCATTTTTGACATTAAGTTTAAAGCAACCTTCTTTTCAAACTTTCACAGCAACATTTATATTTTTTCTTAACTTTTTTTTTTTATAACTGACATGTTTAAATGAACAGAAAAAAAAAAGATAAAAGTCCGCACTTACCTTCCACTTCCTCGCCTCCAGGTGTCCATCAAAATAAGAATAAAAAAAGAAACTTTTTTTTATTTTTTTCCCCCTGAGTGAGTAATATTTCCACCGGTGGGCGTGGCCCGCCACGGGAACAATGCTCGGTCCACGGCAGACACCTCCGCGCGTGTCAGGTTACTCTGAGTGACAGCGTCGCCATGGAGAATAATTCCACGCCGGCCCCCGGGCTCAGGTAACCGACCAATCAGGCTCCACGTCCACTCGCGCTTGCCAGCGAGGAATAATGTTTTTTAAAAGGAGGCAGCTCGGAGACGCTCGGAGGAGTAAAGAAGAAGAGGGAGGAAGAGGAGGAGGCTGCGGTAACTTTCTACACTTTTCTTACTCAGGCTTCTTTTTTTTTCCTTTTTTTTTTTTTTTTTTTTTTTTTTCACAGCCGGACTTTCCTTTTTGGAGCGGGGGGGCTCGCCGGACTCGCCAGAGTGAGCGGGAGTCTGAAGCAGCCGAGAAGCGCACCCCCCCCCCCGTACCCGCCATGTCCATGCTGCCTACATTCGGCTTCACGCAGGAGCAAGTGGCGTGCGTGTGCGAGGTGCTGCAGCAGGGCGGCAACATCGAGCGCCTGGGCCGCTTCCTGTGGTCGCTGCCGGCCTGCGAGCACCTCCACAAGAACGAGAGCGTCCTCAAAGCCAAGGCCGTGGTCGCTTTCCACCGGGGCAATTTCCGGGAGCTCTACAAGATCCTGGAGAGCCACCAGTTCTCGGCGCACAACCATCCCAAGCTGCAGCAGCTCTGGCTCAAGGCGCACTACGTGGAAGCGGAGAAGCTCCGCGGGCGGCCGCTGGGCGCCGTGGGCAAGTACCGCGTCCGCCGGAAGTTCCCGCTGCCGCGCTCCATCTGGGACGGCGAGGAGACCAGCTACTGCTTCAAGGAGAAGAGCCGCAGCGTGCTGCGGGAGTGGTACACGCACAACCCCTACCCGTCCCCGCGGGAGAAGCGGGAGCTGGCCGAGGCCACCGGACTCACCACCACGCAGGTCAGCAACTGGTTCAAGAACCGCCGGCAGCGGGACCGCGCGGCCGAGGCCAAGGAGAGGTGAGCGCGCCTAGCCCGGCATGTGGAGTCGAACCTGTTTCAAACCATTTCGAATGTAAACGCGCTCCCATAACATAAGTTTTTTTTTTTTTTTTTTAGTAATAAAAATATGAAAACATACCTTTTTAAAAGGCTTTTAAACTTGTTAAAAATTAAACTATTTTTTACTTGTTGTGATTTAACACCCAAAACATTTTGGGTGTTAAATCACAACAAGTTAAATGTTTTCAAATTAAAAGCACTTTAATTAAATATATTAGATAGGCTATTCAAACCACTTCCAGTGTAAACACGCCCCCATAACATAAGTTTTTTTTTTTTTTTGTTTTTTTTTTTTTTTTTTGGTATATAAAAATATGAAAACGCAGTTTGGTCACCTCTTAGAAGGCTTTTAAACTTCTTAAAAAATGTAACCATTTTTTACCAATGTTCTGAGTGTTAAATCACAACAAGTTAAATGTTTTCCTATGATTAAAGCACTTTAAATAAATATATTAGATAGCCCCCCCCCCTCCCCCCCGCAACCCCGAAAGGGACAAGCGGTAGAAAATTGATGGTGAAAATGTATTTATATATATATATATATATATATATATATATATATATATATATATATATATATATATATATATATATATATATATAAAGCGCTATAATTAAAAATTCCTATAATTTCCTATAATTTTCCTATAATTAAAGCGCTTGCTCGTCTTACAATTCATCTTTCATGTTTAATAACCACACTTTTGATGTATTTTAAATGTCGGCTTTCACCATGGGAGATCAAAAAATACATGTTTTTTAAAAATAATTGTTCGTATGTGTGTGTGTGTGTGTGTGTGTGTGTGTGTGTGTGTGTGTGTGTGTGTGTGTGTGTGTGTGTGTGTGTGTGCGTGTGTCCTTTCAAAGTGGAAGACGTGTTGCTGTCAGGTGTTTGCTGCATACATGCTATGGGTGTCCTCTTTCACCCACTAACCTAACTAACGCGGTTAGTTAGGCCACTAACCTAACTAAAGCGCTAACGTCACTAGCCTAACCCGGCATGTGGAGTTGAACCTGTTTCAAACCACTTCGAGTGTAAACACGCTCCCATAACATAAGTTTTTTTAAATTTATTTTTATTTGTATTTATTTATTTATTTATTTTTTGGTATATAAAAATATGAAAACACAGTTTGGTCACCTCTTAAAAGGCTTTTAAACTTGTTAAAAATTAAACTATTTTTTGCCAATGTTTTGGGTGTTAAATCACAACAAGTTAAATGTGTTCCTATAATTAAAGCACTTTAAGTAGACCCCCCCCCCTCGCAACCCCGAAAGGGACATATATGTACATATATATATATATATATATATATATATATATATAAAGCGCTATAATTAAAAATTCCTATAATTTCCTATAATTTTCCTATAATTAAAGCGCTTGCTCGTCTTACAAGACCTAAATTCATTTTTCATGTTTAATAACCACACTTTTGATGTATTTTAAATGTTGGCTTTCACCATGGGAGATAAAAAAATACATGTTTTTTTTAATAATTGTTCATATGTGCGTGTGTGTCCTTTCAAAGTGGAAGACGTGTTGCTGTCAGGTGTTTGCTGCATGCATGCTAGGGTGTCCTCTTTCACCCCGTGGCCACTAACTTAACTAACGCAGTTAGTTAGGCCACTAACCTAACTAACACGGCCAACCTAACGGCACTAGCCTAACCCGGCATGTGGAGTCGAACCTGTTTCAAACCACTTCGAGTGTAAACACGCTCCCATAACACAGGTTTTTTTTTCTTCTTTTTTTTTAGTAATAAAAATATGAAAACACAGTTTGGTCACCTCTTAAAAGGCTTTTAAACTTGTTAAAAATGAAACTATTTTTTACTTGTTGTGATTTAACACCCAAAACATTTTGGGTGTTAAATCATAACAAGTTAATTGTTTTCAAATTAAAAGCACTTTAATTAAATATATTAGATAGGCTCCAGCCCCCCCCCCCCCCCCCCCCCCCCCTGCAACCCAAAAACGGACAATCGGTAGAAAATGGATGGTGAAAATGGATATATATATATATATATATATATATATATATATATATATATATATATATATATATATATATATATATATATATATATATATATATATATATAAAGTGCTATAATTAAAAATTCCTATAATTTCCTATAATTTTCCTATAATTAAAGCGCTTGCTCGTCTTACAATTTATCTTTCATGTTTAATAACCACACTTTTGATGTATTTTAAATGTCGACTTTCACCATGGGACATCAAAAAATACATGTTTTAAAAAAAATAATTGTTCATATGTGTGTGCGTGTGTGTGTCCTTTCAAAGTGGAAGACGTGTTGCTGTCAGGTGTTTGCTGCTCGCATGCTATGGGTGTCCTCTTTCACCCCGTGGCCACTAACTTAACTAACGCGGTTAGTTAGGTCACTAACCTAACTAACACAGCCAACCTAACGGCACTAGCCTAACCCGGCATGTGGAGTCGAACCTGTTTCAAACTACTTCGAGTGTAAACACGCTCCCATAACATAACTTTTTTTTTTTTTAGTAATAAAAATATGAAAACACAGTTTGGTCACCTCTTAAAAGGCTTTTAAACTTGTTAAAAATTAAGCTATTTTTTTTACCAAAGTTTTAGGTGTTAAATCACAACAAGTTGAGTGTTTTCCTATAATTAAAGCGCTTTAAAGCGCTATAATAAAAATTCCTATAATGTATTTCTATAATAACTTTTGATGTGTTTTAAATGGTGCTTTCACCATGGAAGATAAAAAAAATACAAAAGGGACAAGCGGTAGGAAATGGATGGATGGATGTTTTGTTCTTTTATAAGTGGTTGTGTGTGTGAGTGTGTGCGTGTCCTTTCAAAGTGGAAGACGTGTTGCTGTCAGGTGTTTGCTGCGCACATGCTGGGTGTCCTCTTTCACCCCGTGGCCACTAACTAACACAGTTAGTTAGGTTAGTTAGGCCACTAACCTAACTAACACGGCCACTAACCTAACGGCACTAACCTAACCCGGCATGTGGAGTTGAACCTGCTTCAAACCACTTTGAGTGTAAACACGCTCCCATACCATTACTTTTTTTTAGTAATAAAAATACGAAAACACAGTTTGGTCAACTCTTAAAAGGCTTTTTAAGTTTGTTAAAAATTTAACTATTTTTTGACCAAAGTTTTAGGTGTTAAATCACAACAATTTGAGTGTTTTCCTATAATTAAAGCGCTTTAATTAATTATATGATATATACATATATATATAGTTAAAGCGCTACAATTAAAAAATCTTATAATTTCCCATAATTTTCCTACAATTAATGATCTTGCTCGTCTTTTGATGTGTTTTAAATGGTAGCTTTCACCATGGAAGATGAAAAAAAATACATGTTTTATTTTTTAATAAGTAGTTAGTTAGGTTAATTAGGTTAATGTTAGTTATGTTAGTTAGGTCAATAACCTAACTAACACTGCCAATAACCTAACGGCACAAACCTAAGTCGAACCTGTTTCAAACCACTTTGAGTGTAAACACGTTCCCGTAACATAACTTTTTTTTTTTTTTTTTTTTTATAAAAATATGAAAACACAGTTTGGTCACCTCTTAAAAGGCTTTTAAGTTTGTTAAAAAAAAAAAAAAGGTTTGATTTTTACCAAAGTTTTGGGTGTTAAATCACAAAAAGTTGAGTGTTTTCCTATAATTAAAGCACTTTAATTACATATATGATATATACATATATATATATATATATATATATATATATATATATATATATATATATATATATATATATATATATATATACATATATATATATATATATATATATATATATATATATATATATATATATATATATATATATATATATATATATATATGTATATATATATATATATATATATATATATATATATATATATATATATATGTATATATATATATATATATATATATATATATATATATATATATATATATACATATACATACATACAACTGAAGATGTGTTGTACTGGTGGCACCACATGATTATTGCCAAACTCCACCCCACCCAAGAAGACATCTCCAACCCCATTTAATTGTTGTGCTGAATATTTAGGGATCTTTAACAACTAGTCCTATTAAGAATCCATATATATATATATATATATAATTAAAGCTCTATAATTAAAAAATCTTATAATTTCCCATACTTTTCCTATAATTAAAGAGCTTGCTTATCTTAAAAGGCTTAATTTCGTCTTTCATGTTTAAGATAACCACACTTTTGATGTATTTTAAATGGTAGCTTTCACCATGGAAGATAAAAAAATACATGTATTATTTTTTTATAGGTGGTTATTTAGGTTAATTAGGTAAAGGTTAGTTTTGTCAGTTAGGTCACTAACCCAACTAACACTGCCAATAACCTAACGGCATTAACCTAACCCGGCATGTGGAGTCGAACCTGTTTCAAACCACTTTGAGTGTAAACACGCTTCCATAACATAACTTTTTTGTTTTTTGTTTTTTTTTGTTATAAAAATATGAAAACACAGTTTGGTCACCTCTTAAAAGGCTTTTAAGTTTGTTAAAAAAAATAGGTTTGATTTTTATCAACATTGTGGGTGTTAAATCACAAAAAGTTGAGTGTTTTCCTATAATTAAAGCGCTTGCTCGTTTTAAAAGTCTTAAATTCATTTCTCATGTTTAATAACCACACTTTTGATGTCTTTTAAATGGCGGCTTTCACCATGGAAGATCAAAAATGACATGTGTTTTTTTTTTTTTTAAATAATTGTTAGTGTGTGTGGTTTGTCCTTTCAAAGTGGAAGACGTGTTGCCGTCAGGTGTTTGCTGCACGCATGCTGGGTGTCCTCTTTCACCCCGCGGCCACTACTAATTCGGGCTGAAAGCTGCAAATAAATCACGTCTTCCCATAGAAAAGAGAATTAGAAAAAAACAGAAATTAAACTTCTTTTTTTTTTTACACCCACAATATAAAATAAAAAAATACATAAAAAAAAAAACACCCCCCAAAAAATTAAATGTATATACTGAAGTATTTTTTTTTTACCCTAAAAGTTGTTCATATTAATTTATTATTACCATAATAATATGCTGCGATTTTCAGTATGCGCACCGATTGGCTGAGAGCTGTCACGTGATGTACGTGTTATATTGTGTCATGTCAACTCTATAAATTAATGCCAAATGTTTGCGTTTGTAGGGAAAACAACGAAAACTCCAACAACAACAACAACAACAACAACAACCCACTGACTTCCTCCATGAACGGAAATAAAACTCTTTTGGGAAGTTCGGACGACGACAAAACGCCCGCAGGCACGCCGGACCACCACACGTCATCGAGCCCGGCCTTGATGCTGGGCTCCTCCGCCAGCCTGCAGCCCTTGCACGGCCTGGCTCCTCCCCAGGGGCCCAGCGCCATCCCGGTACCGGGCGGCGGCGGCGTCGGTGACTCCGTGCTCCACCACCACCACCATCACCACCACCACAACCATCACTCCTTGCACCATGACACCATTCTGAACCCTATGTCGTCCAACCTGGTGGACCTGGGCTCGTAGAACCATGGAGGACTTTTTTTTTTTTTTTTCTAGAACGTGCCAGTGGAATTTTAGAAACGCAGCACTTAAAGGACTATAATAAAAAAAAAAATAGATAAAAGGACGGAACCGGCCGGTCCACTTTCAGTCCATTTTCTCCTCAATCGGCTTGCAGAAAATACCCCGAAATGAACAATTAAAGGTGAGGCGGGTCCAGGGGTGCAAATATGAAAATACAAGTATTTTAGCGAAATGTAACATGTTTTCAACAGTAATACAATGTCTTAATTATTGCTAATAATATCTTTGTTTTCGAGTTGAATTGGAATTATTGTTTACAAAAGAGCCAAACGTTGTTTTTATTGTTCTTGTGCTGGGAAAGGGAAATCATCCTCAAGTGTCTTAGTTGCCAGAGCCGCGATATCAGATGAATTATTATCACTTTACATTTGAACGTGTGGGAAGAAAAAAACGACTGCATGTGAACGCAACATGGCGAAGGGGTGACTTATAGTTTCATACTCTTTACAATAAAAAGACACGAAATGTGGATTTCATTTGGACCATTTTGTTGGATTCTATATGATATATATCCTCAGCTGCAAAAAATGCGTTATTCGTTATTATTATTTTATTTTTTAATGTTTTCATATTCCTGTTTAATTCGGACTCGGGGTCACGAACGTGGATGAAAATAATGTTTTTTTTAAATTTATTTAACACAGGCTATTCCTTTATGAAAGGCGCGCCTGATGCTTGATCTGGAGTATTTCATGATTAAAAATTGGACGATTTACGTGACATTTTTGGCACAAACTTATTTTTTCGAGAGGAAGTTGATATTGTTGAGCAGTGCACGTGGTCTCGTAATTTGCCAAAATAACTTCCCTCTAAAATAACAAGACAAGAAAAAACGTATTATTATTTACTTTGGATTGTTGGACAAGTTAGTCAAAATATATCTAAAAGCAACGAATCAAATTATTTTGGAAACGTTATTTTTTAAGAATGAAAAGACAAAAAACGTACTTCCGGGTCCAGGATCACGTGCTCCCCTTTTAAATGTCCTCAAACACTATTTTTTCCATTTAGTATTTTTTTTTAATATATATTTTTAATTAATATTTTTCCACTTTTTTCTGTAAACATATTTATACAACAGTAGAAGTTTTTTGTGATGTTTTTAAGGGTGATTTGTAAAATATGAATACAATAATATCAAAAATTGTATGCATGTGCAACATGTTGGACAATTTTACCACAGAGGGCAAAAATAAATATTTATGTACGTATGAAAAAACAATTCCATTTGTGTTTTTACACACATTTGCCTTTCATTTTATTCTATCAGAAATATTTGATATCAGTCTTCACATATATTTTTTTCTATCTGCTTTTTTATTTTTTCAATCTCACATCTAATTTATTTTTTTATTTTATCGTGCCTCTGTTATTTAAAATGTTACACTTTTATTGCTCAAATTAAATACTCTCTCAAAGCTCATTGAATTATTGTTAGATGTTGACATAGATCCATAATAGATTCATTAAATGCAGGACATCCACTCTTTTTGAGAGTCGAATTCTGAAAAATTAAAGAATGTGAAGGGCCATTTTTGTTGGTTTTATATATTTTGTAACTTTTGAAAAAAGGCTAAAAGTATATTAATAATATTTATATTTAAATACCAAGTGTTGTATTATAGATTCAACATGACAACATTTTTTTCTTTACATTGTTTCTATTTTCTCTATTTTTTACCCATTTTTGCAGGTTTTTTTTGTCTTTTTTTTTTTAATTAATGTGCCACAGGCCATTAATGGAGGTCAATATGCAACATTATTGTACAAAAAACCCATATTATAGTTTTGTGTTACAGATAACAGATACATGTACTGTGACATATAATAATGATAATAATAATAATAATAATATACATATATACATATTGAGGGTAAATAAAAACAAGTAAAAAAAGCTATTTGCTAAAAATGGCCATGGTCTGCACTTTGGACAACCCTGACCTACGTTTTTAGGACTTTAGTTAATTCAAGATAGGTGTCCCACTTGTCAGATAACAAAGATATTACAATGATTATGAATAATTAATTGTTTTGTGTGAGTGTGTGTTTGTCAGGTGCAGCGTGCCGACATTACCGGTCCCAAAGGGGAAACTTTGCACTTAGCTCCTCATCACAGAGGTCAGAGGTCAAACATTTATCGCTGCAGCGGCCTTAAATACGCGAGAAGGAAGTCGGACTGTTATTAATACTTCCAAACAACTATGTTTGTCTTTATCGCCGTGCAGCGTGCAGGGATGGCAACAATTAAATCAGTTTCCAATGAGGAGATCAGGCAGGAATGAGAGCTAAGCTACAAGTAAACAAACACATGTTGAGATAAAGTCATATTTAAGTGTGCCATAATTATCCGATATATACCGATATATATATATATATATATATATATATATATATATATATATATATATATATATATATATATATATATATATATATATATATATATATATATATATATATATCCACTCAGGTGAGTCACTAGACAATCTTAACTGTTAATACCAAAATTATTTAAATACAAACAATGGTATTTTTTTGGCCTGATTAGTTAGTTGCATAGACACTAAAGCTCATAGATTAAACTGGGAAAAAAAATCAACTGTCTTTTCAAATTGTGAACATTTTTTTTTGCCCAATCTGTATAAAAGTCGGTAGATTTTATGATAAAATAAAATAAAACAAACCTGGCAGCTCAGTCGTGTTTTCTGCACCAAATTCGTAATTTGAAAAACATTACCATTTGTATGTTTACGTGTAATTGTGAGCTGCAAGTGGTTTTAAAAGTGTATTACTGTAAATGGAAAAAACGGCATCAGTTTTAATTTTACAGTTATTTACCTTTTTTGGGGGGGGAAATATTGTCACCATTTTAAAAATACTATTGAATTGATGTGCTTTTATGTTTATGCAACTCATAAAACAATACTTTGTTTTCATATCAAAACTTTCAAAGTTACTTTAGGGCTTCAATTATTTAATTCAACACACTGAATATAAAAAATAGAGGAAGCGACGAGATCACTTTGATATTTTGATGTATTTTTTTTTTTACATTTTTGAATAAGGCAAAAAATACATTGCTTATATTTAAATCATATTAGTATATTAACATCACAGCTTTATGTTATTTTTAATAAATTTTTCCCATTTTTTCCTTTTTTTAAATGTATTTCTGCAGTATGCTGCCAAACACAAATGGCTCCAGACTCCACCCTTTCTTTACATGAGGGTGCCAAATATTATATGTGCACAATACACACTATTTGTATAGCTGTGAAAAGCCAAATTAAAAACACAATACCTTTTAAGTGTTTTTTTATTTTTTATTTTAAATCTCCTGTAATAATAATAATACGTATAATACTGATTACATTCAAATGATTTAACAATTTAATAAACAAAATATATAATATTATTTATTATATTAAATAATATAAAAATGTTACTGATTAGTATTTGTCAAAAAAAGGGACTTACTCACAAAATAGAGGAAGTGAGATCCTCAATTCACATGAGGAAACCCATATTTTGCTCCATTGTCAGAACAAGTTTTGTTTTTTATTAAATTTACTTAAGTTTCACGGTGATTCATGCCTGAATATTAATAACATCCAGACGTACAGGGAAGGCGGCCTCGGCGGAGGTCTGACTGATATTCAATACGTCTTATTGCTTGTTGAGGTGAGCACAAAAAGTTCAGATCTTCCGCTGCCTCAGTTTTGTTTATATCAGGTGCATCCCATAAAACAGCAGGAGTTTCTTTCTGTGTGTGTGTGTGCGTGTGTGTGTGTGTGGTGTTGTGTTACAATGAGAAAAGACAGCAAGATGGCTGATGATGATGTTTATACTGTTTAATATACACACTGTAACACAGCCCATTGCAGGGGTCAAAGGTCACCAGGATGCACCCCGCCTCCTCCAAGCCAGCCTGGGGATGAGGTGTATCTGTAAATAAACATCTAAATATTGTATTTATTTTTTTTTAATTACCCTCTGAGAGTGTTTTAGTAGTGTGTGTGAGAGAATAACACTTCAGTTGTTTATGTGAGAGCATTTCAGTAGTGTAATTCTGAATAATGTCCCTAACGGCCCCTCATAACACTTTTCTCACGTTTGCACCACGTCGTCACCTGAAGGTCACTTAAATCTTTGCATGAGCTCCAAGAAGGAGTCCTTTAGTAAAATTGTTTGTTGCATGTTTAAAAATCAGCGGTCAATTCAGCAGTTAGTCAGTTAGTGGACTCCTGCCTGGTTCATGGTGGCTGAAAGGCGGTCAAAAAAATCAAAATAACTTTTTTTTACCCGAATCCTCGCCAAAATGTGATGACTATTATTTACTAGTATTTACTTGTATTTCTATTATTATTATCATTACTATTATTATTATTATTATTATTATTATTATTATTAGTAGTAGTAGTAGTAGTAGTAGCAGTGGTAGTAGTATTACTATTATTATAATATAGACTATTATTTACTAGTCTTTCTATTATTATTATTAATAGTAGGAGTAATATTACTAGTATTATAGTATTTACTAGTATTGCTATTATTATAGTATAGACTATTATTTACTAGTCTTTCTATTATTATTATTACTAGTAGTAGTAATATTACTAGTATTATAGTATTTACTAGTATTGACTATGATTTACTATTATTCACTATTATTTATATTATTATTATTATTAGTAGTAGTAGTAGTATTACTAGTATTATAGTAGTTACTAGTATTGACTATTATTTACTAGTATTTCTATTATTAGTAGGAATATTTCCAGTAGTATAACAATTATTGACTATTATTTTCTTGTATATACTAGTATTTCTATTATTATTATTATTAGTAGTAGTAGTATTACTAGTGTTATAGTATTGACTAGTATTGATGATTATTTACTATTATTTACTAGTATTTATATTATTATTATTATCATTAGCAGTAGTAGTATTACTAGTATTATAGTATTGACAAGTATTGATTATTATTTACTAATATTTACTCGTATTTATATTATTATTATTATTAGTAGTAGTAGTAGAAGTATTACTAGTATTACTAGTATTATATTATTTACTAATATTATAGTATTGACTCGTATTTATATTATTATTATTAGTAGTAGTAATATTATTAGTATTACTAGTATTATAGTATTAACAAGTATTGACTATTATTTACTAATATTTATTTTATTAGTAGTAGTAGTAGTAGTATTACTAGTATTAATGTATTGACTAGTATTGACTATTATTTTTAGTATTTCTATTATTAACAGTAGTAGTAGTATTACTAGTATTATAGTATCGACTGGTATTGACTAGTATTTACTAGTCTTTATATTATTATTATTATTATTATTATTATTATTGTTATTAGTATTACAATTGAAATAGTATTGACTAGTATTGACTATATTTACTAGTGTTTATAATAATATTATTATTATTAGTAGTAGTATTACTAATATTATAGTATTGACCCGTATTGACTATTATTTACTAGTATGTATATTTACTAGTATGTATACTATTATTATTATTAGTTGTAGTAGTAGTTACAATTAAAGTACCCATGATTGTCACACACCCACTAGGTGTGGCAAAATTATTCTCTGTATTTGACCCTTGGTAGTATTAGTAATATTATAGTTTGACTAGTATTTACAGTTGAGTCAAATAATGCTGTAACATCAAATATTACATGCTTTTTTACAGTAAATGTGCATTTCACTCTCTTTAATACTCCTACAAAGCATACACACACATTGTATTCAACTAAAAATAATATATTAATGTTAAATATTGCATTAGTAACAGCTTGGTTTCGCTTTTAATCAGGCTAGACCAGTGATTCTCAAACTGTGGTACGTGTACAACTAGTAGTATACGCCATCGAGTCACTTGAGAAAAGTACAGTGTTTTATGTTCCTATATTCAAACACAGTGTTACTGTTCAAACTGTGTGTAATGTTACAGTGACCAAACATATGAAATATTAAATGGAATTTGTTTTAATGAATAATTTGGCCTACTACGCTACTGTAATTAATGGCCGGTCTATCTACTTGCAGAGTCAAGTTTTTTTTCTAAAGGTGGTACTTTGTGAAAAAAAGTTTGGGAACCACTGGGCTTTTGCAGGGGAATGATCACGGACTCCATCTAGTGGTTGAAGAGCATAACAGCAGCTGGAGAAGTACAATACAGTACTTGACCAATCCATCAGGTATACTCACACTTTTTTCTCTCCTTCATGATAACATTTAGGAAAAACGTGCATTGATCCAGCTACAGGAACCTTTTCGTTATCCATTAAATTATTTTAGGGTGGAGATATTCATAGTTGTACACCTTGAGTTGCGTACTTTAAACAACATTTTCGTGAATATGAATGAAGTTATTTCACTAACTAATAAATATGCATTAATTGTTAATAATATTGTGCAGGCTGTAGACTGAAATATTGTCTGTGCAAACTAAAAAAAAAAAAAGCAACTGATTTTGCATGAAATATGACTGTTTTAATTAAAATGATGCTTCTGAGCTTCAGATAATGTTGCAACAGTCCTGGTATAAAACTCATAATTTCTGGTAAGTTGCATTAAAAATATCCAGTTGAGCGAATTGCAATTGCAAGCCTGGACGAGTTAGGACAGACTTTAAACTAACTTACCTGTAGAAAATAAATACTGCAAACTGTAATTATAAACATTAATGTATTTATAGGGCCTTAACCCTTTATAATGAGGTTTCTCCCCGCCAATCAACAAAGAAAGGTAATGATCATTAAAAAAAAAAAAAAAAAAAAAAAAAATTCAATTTAAGTATAATGATAAAATAAAAATATTAAATAGATACATATTTTGCATGAATTAAATAATATTACTTTTAGGAAAAAAATGTTGAAGTAACTACTACAATAATTTAAAAATATAATCATATCAAGGTTTATAATAAAATAATAATAATAGCATACAAGCACTGATTGGTGTCAAGTGAAGACAGCCATTAAATAAATATATTTTAGAAATTACATTTAAATTAATAGACGGACAATGAACTTGACACATTTTTAGTAATAATTGTTTCGTGTATTTGCTCTGCACCACTTTGTGTTTTGTTAGTGTGTTGCGTTTCTTCATGATTAGCGTCTATACACTGGATACATAAAGTACATACAGTATACATTCATTACATTTACACTACATACAGTATACATTCAGTACGTTTATGTACTTATAGAGTACATACAGTATGCACACAGTACATATATAGTATATCCAGTAAATGCAGTATACTAATAGTACATGCAGTACATGCAGTACATACAGTATACCTACAGTACATACAGTATATACAGTAAATACAGTATACTAATAGTACATGCAGTGCATTCAGTATACATACGGTACATATACAGTATATACAGTATACAGTAAACAAATAGTACATGCAGTGCAGTACATTCAGTATACATACAGTATATACATTAAAGTAAATACCGTATACAAATAGTATAAGCAGTACATTCCGTATACATTAAGTACATATACATTATATACAGTAAAGTAAATACAGTATACAAATAGTACATTCCGTATATATTAAGTACATATACAGTATATACAGTAAAGTAATTACAGTATACAAATAGTACACGCAGTACATTCAGTATACATACAGTACATTTGCAGTATATACAGTATACAAATAGTACATTCAGTATACATACAGTACATATACAGTATATGCAGTAAAGTCAATACAGTATACAAATAGTACATTTAGTATGCAAATACTCCATTCAGTATACATACAGTACATATACAGTATATATAGTAAAGTAAATACAGTATACAAATAGTACATTTAGTATGCAAATACTCCATTCAGTATACATACAGTACATATACAGTATATACAGTAAAGTAAATTCAGTATACAAATAGTACACACAGTACATTCAGTATACATATAGCACATGTACAGTAAAGTAAATACAGTATACAAATAGTACATTCGGTATACATACAGTACATATACAGTATAAACAGCAAAGTAAATACAGTATACAAATACTACATTCAGTATACATACAGTACATATACAGTAAAGTAAATGCAGTATACAAATAGTACATTCAGTATACATACAGTACATATACAGTATATACAGTAAAGTAAATACAGTATGCAAATAGTACATTCAGTACACATACAGTACATATACAGTATATACAGTAAAGTAAATACAGTATGCAAATAGTACATTCAGTATACATACAGTACATATACAGTATATACAGTAAAGTAAATACATTATACATACAGTACATTCAGTATACATACAGTACATATACAGTATATACAGTAAAGTAAATACAGTATACAAATAGTATATTCAGTATACATACAGTACATATACAGTATAAACAGTAAAGTAAATACAGTATACAAATAGTACATTCAGTATACATACAGTACATATACAGTAAAGTAAATGCAGTATACAAATAGTACATTCAGTATACATACAGTACATATACAGTATATACAGTAAAGTAAATACAGTATACAAATAGTACATTTAGTATACATACAGTACATATACAGCAAATACAGTAAAGTAAATACAGTATGCATACAGTACATATACAGTATATACAGTAAAGTAAATACAGTATACATACAGTACATATACAGTATATACAGTAAAGTAAATGCAGTATACATACAGTACATATACAGTATATACAGTAAAGTAAATGCAGTATACATAAAGTACATATACAGTATATACAGTAAATTAAATACAGTATACATACAGTACATATACAGTATATACAGTAAAGTAAATGCAGTATACATACAGTACATATACAGTATATACAGTAAAGTAAATACAGTATACATAAAGTACATATACAGTATATACAGTAAAGTAAATACAGTATACATACAGTACATATACAGTATATACAGTAAAGTAAATACAGTATACATACAGTACATATACAGTATATACAGTAAAGTAAATACAGTATACAAATAGTACATTTAGTATACATACAGTACATATACAGCAAATACAGTAAAGTAAATACAGTATGCATACAGTACATATACAGCATATACAGTAAAGTAAATACAGTATACAAATAGTACATTTAGTATACATACAGTACATATACAGCAAATACAGTAAAGTAAATACAGTATGCATACAGTACATATACAGTATATACAGTAAAGTAAATACAGTATACATACAGTACATATACAGTATATACAGTAAAGTAAATGCAGTATACATACAGTACATATACAGTATATACAGTAAAGTAAATGCAGTATACATAAAGTACATATACAGTATATACAGTAAATTAAATACAGTATACATACAGTACATATACAGTATATACAGTAAAGTAAATGCAGTATACATACAGTACATATACAGTATATACAGTAAAGTAAATACAGTATACATAAAGTACATATACAGTATATACAGTAAAGTAAATACAGTATACATACAGTACATATACAGTATATACAGTAAAGTAAATACAGTATACATACAGTACATATACAGTATATACAGTAAAGTAAATACAGTATACAAATAGTACATTTAGTAAACATACAGTACATATACAGCAAATACAGTAAAGGAAATACAGTATGCATACAGTACATATACAGCATATACAGTAAAGTAAATACAGTACATGATTCTGAGCTTGATCCAAAACAATTGTGTTGTGTAAAACATAATATGGTTGTCGTGTAAAAACAGTCTAATTTAATCACAAATGGTAATCATTTGTACATCGGTGTGCACCTACATGAATATAGGAGTGGGTTATCTGAATTTGCATGAAATATGTCATTTATTTAACTTTTTTGTTTTGTTTGTAAGAATAAAATCATGCATTGCTCATTTGCTGCGGTCTCATGTTAGACGCACGATGCCATCTGGTGGTGAAAGTTGGTAACTCCACCTCATTTTTTCAACACATTCATCATGTTGTTGTTTTGTTTATCTTATAAAATGTTTGACTTTGACGACTAATTTGTGTTCATGCACGCACTTACCGCGGTCACTTTAATAGGTACAGACCAGCAGATCACTATTTGGATTAAAAGTGTCATTAAAATAGTTATTAATGGAACAATGTGTTTATTAGGAGTGCTTGTATTATGCATTGTGTCTTATCTATATAGTTGTTTTTAACATTTATAAACAACTAAAACCTCCCTAAAGACATATTATTCACTTCATTGAGTGTCATTATCTGTACAAAGGTTCACTATTTGATGTTGTACTTCATGAAAGGACCACTGTGCGTATAAAAGAGTAAAGTCAAACCTGTGTTAGCGACCACCTGTCTAGAAAAGTAGTGTTATACTTAAAATACAAATAAAAAACAATTTGGAAGTGATGATTATTAACTTAGTGGAGCGGCTCCACATTGTGTATAGAGACACATAATTAGCTGCTAGCCGCTTAACAGCCGGGGGACTCAAAATAAATACAGTATTGGCGTTTCTGTGTAGCCTGTATCGTATCTTTTGCTCGCCTTGATGCAGGAATAATCTACCACTAGATGGCAGCATACATTTGTCGCATATTACACACGTCCTTAAAGTTATAATTTTTCCAGCCAATTTTGCTCAAATTCTGCACACATGTGCTCATTGGTCCCGTAAAGGTGTGGGACACATTTTGTGCTGATTCAGCAAAACACGCTCAGGTTACAGCTTGTGTTTTTTGGGTCAACGCCTTTAGGGCTTTGATAATAGCGCCATCATGTGGTGTATTTTTTATTTTATTTTTTAAAAGTGGACTAATCTACACCTTTTTATGTGCAGCGGCTCAAGAATACAAATATTAGATGAAGTGCTTCTCAAATATTCTCCAAAAAATAGTAATATTATCATTTGTCTGTAAAATAGTTATAAGTACACCTCTGCAGAACATTGTGTCTTTATTAACATTAAAGAAAAATAAATAACTATAGATTAACTTACATTAAGAGTAACTTTATATACATTGCTTTTTAGTCTGTAACATAATATATTTAAAGGTCATTAATTTGCCTAAAATAATATAAAAAAAATATTCTTATTTAAACCATAAATACTTTTTGACTGAGACTGTAAACAAAAATACCTAAAAAAAAAATAATAATACATTTCAATTAATCAGCAACAGGAGCACAATGTATCTACACAAATGAATAAAACAATTTGTGCAGATTTTTATTTGTTTTTTCCAAAATGGGGAAGTCAGGACTAATGGCTGCAATGAGCAAATTTTGTAGTGTACAACTTTTCGCATGATACTGATAAAACACGTTCCCGGGGTCACACGGCCCCCCTTTGCGTCGTAATGTGCGGGGATTCTCAAATTGTGGCACGCGGGCTCCATCTAGTGGTACGCCAAAGAAGTCTGTAAATATGTACTGTATATTAGGAGTGTCAAAAAAATAAAATAACCGATTTTCGATTAATCGCGATTTATATTTGTAACGATTCTTAATCGATTAAAAAAAAAATCTGAATTAAAAAAAAAAATTTTTTAGATGTTTTTATTTATTTATTTGTCCTGTCCAGCCATTAAGCAATTGTTATTGTTGATGTAGATCAGGGGTGTCAAACTCATTTTAGATCGGGGGCCACATGGAGAAAAATCTACTCCAAAAAATAGTAATACTATAATGTGTCCGTAAAATAGTTATAAGTACACCTCTGCATAACATTGTGTCTTTATTAACATCAAAGAAAAATAAATAACTATAGATTAATTTACATTAAGAGTAACTTTATTTACATTGCTTTTTAGTCTCTAACATAATATATTTAAAGGGCATCAATCTGCCTAAAATAAAATAAAAAATATTCTTATTTAAACTATAAATACTTTTTGACTGAGACTGTAAACAAAAATACCTAAACAAAATAATAATACGTTTACAGGAGCACAATGTATGGTAAAATCACCACACGATAACTTAAAAATAAAGACGACTTCAGATTGTTTTCTTTGTTTAAAAATAGAACAAGCTCCTTTTGAAATTGTACAAATCATAATGTTGTTGGGTTTTTTAACACTTACCTGTTGCGGTTAATAGTATTCTATCTTTATTTGTCGTTATTTATATTTTCTGAATAAATTATGTGATAATGTTCATCTGTCAACTCATTGGTGTTAATTTTCAATCTATCAAGACAAAAACATTATATCGAAATCAAATTACAGTATGTTGTTTATATAGTTTGCTAATTTTCCAGTTTATTTTGTACATATGTAGCATCATCTACAAAGATACAAATAATTGCTATTGCGACATCTAGTGGACACACTTAGAACAACAGTTTCTTTCATTCAAAAATTTCAGTTTAATTTGTATACTTAGCAAACTCATCCTGTACAGATTTACTTTAGAAAAGAGAAGTGTTGGCTACTCTCTTGTTGCCTTATTTGTGTTTGACTTTATTAAATGTTTGGGTAGAATTTTTTTTTTTTTTAAACAAAATCAGTTTGTTTTTAAAGTAATATAGAATTGTATCAGAGCTGTTTATGTATATGTGGAAGTCGCTTCCTGGCGGGTTCCGCTGATCACACACATTCACAGAAGCCTGTCGTTCAGAGTTGAACAAGGTTTTATTCACCATCAATTGTTTACGCTATTTGACTTTTCAGTCCGTGTTCTTCCTCTCCAAACTCTCCAAGCCCTTCTTCCTCCTGCTGTTCCCGACCGCTACTGTTAAAGACAACAGGTGATTAGACAACTCGTACCACCTGGGAAATCTAATCACCTGTTCAGCTGTGTCTCGCCGTTGGCACTGCCACGCCCCCGTCTAAAGGTGCTCTGTCCTCAGCACCATGGACAGAGGCGGTGACCTCCGCTCCTGCAGGCAGCGCTGGCCACACCTCCCTCCACAGTATATTATGGAGGAATGCAGTTAATCATAGAACTGGCACCCAATGTTATTAAAAAAAGTATTGATCTTGAATCGAGAATTGATACTGAATTCCATCGTTACCCCCGAGAATTGAACAGAATCATGTGGTGCCCAAAGATTCACAACCCTACAGTATCATTGTTGATGATGTTTGTGTGCAATGTTGCAGTGGCCAAAAATATTCCATATACTTTGACCTTGTTTTTAATGAATACCTAGGCTTACTATGCTACTGCATTTTGACGGTCATTATTCATTCATGTTTTATTTATCTCCTTCAGTGATGTGCATCTTTGATCAATAGACAATTAAACACACATTTACACACCAATGCCTGAGAAGGAGTAGGATGAAGAAAATCGTATATTTTTCTGCCCCCTTCAACATAATACGCAGTCTTACATAATGGATCACATACAAACCAAACAAATACATTCAAATATAATGAAAACAAACAAAAAACACACAAAAAAACACAGCAAGTGCAAAACTTCATGAAGTACAAACCGAACAAAAAAAAGTACAAACCCCGTTTCCATATGAGTTGGGAAATTGTGTTATAAGTAAAATAATAAATATAAAGCAAAATGTAAACACTTATGACTGTGCTTTTGGAATATATTTTTACAGTCTTTTATCTCATTGTAAAGAGAATGTAATTATGGAGGTACTTGGAGAGCCAAGTGTTTTCTGAGGTGTTACTGTATGAAAAGAACTTGGAGAACCACTGTTTTACGGTAAAAAAATAAAATTAAAAAATTAAAAAAAATCGGCAGAATTTTACCGTGAAGTTTACAGTAGTTTTTACACAGAATTACAGGGATTTTGATTTATTTTTACAATAAATGTTTGGCTGCACATACAGTAATCATCAGTTCTACAGTGGGTTTTATTCCCATGACCACTTTTTGGCAGCCCACATTTGGGGTTGCAACTCAGCAGAATGGTCCAGAAATGGACGGCGCCAGTTACTCAGTTAACCCTTGCTGGTCTGCACTGTGCAGGAGGACGATGCTTCAATAATACATGCCTCTAACAGGAACACGGGGGCCGGCTTTAAAGACGCGACTCGTGTACAGGAAGGCATTAAAAATAGATCAAGTGGTTCGGACAAAACAGTCGGCCCGAAGCTGGTTTAAGGTATATTTTCATGCATCTTTTAACTCGGTGCTCTCGTGAAAGTCGTTAAGATTCTTCTTCTCCGTAACATGGAGCCGGGAGTATGAATAATGAAGAAAGGACGGGGTCATGTGACTCGGCCAAAAGTATTGGGACACCTGGCCGCTTCCACTTTTTGTGCAAGCGACGACTTCCTACACGATCTTATAGTTGTGTCTCTGTGAGGTCGGAGGTCGTATTCACGGACAAAATGTGAGTAAAATCAATCAATCAATCAATCAATGTTTATTTATATAGCCCTAAATCACAAGTGTCTCAAAGGGCTGCACAAGCCACAACGACATCCTCGGTTCAGAGCCCACAAAGACATGCAAAGCCCAACAAATGTGTCTAGAAATACCAAAATGCACAGTTTGTGTTGTTTATTTTCAATGTCACTGTCTTGACTTGGTCCTGGGGTTTAATTTTTCAAGAAGGCAACGGAAAGTTGGCTCGGGCGAGACGGGAATGTGACAACATATTTATTTAAACTTTTCAAAAAAAGTACAAACGAAAAGCGCGCACAGTGGCGGAGAAACAACTTGCACAAAGGCAGAAACTATGAACAACAAAAAAAACACTAACTGTGGCATTAATAAACAAAACTTACTTGGCATGGACAAAAGGAGCAGCGTGAACGATGGACATGAAAAAAGTGTCAGAAATGTGCAGAGCATAAATGTGGGATGTCACCAGACAGACAAACTGAAAACAATGAACTTAAATACTACAGACATGATTAACGAAAACAGGTGCGTGACTCAAAACGTGAAACAGGTGCGTGACGTGACAGATGAAAACTAATGGGTTGCTATGGTGACAAACAAGAGTGCACAATGAGACCAAGCGTGGAACAGGTGAAACTAATGGGTAATCATGGAAACAAGACAAGGGAGTGAAAAGCCAGAAACTAAAGAGTCCAATAACTAAACAAAACATGACTAAAACAAAACATGGTCACACAGACATGACAGTCGCAAGTTAAAAAGGTTGTTTGGATTGGGTAATATAAGTAAATGATGTGCAGTGCTGTGTACACTCCAAAGTCAAATTAATGGTGTAGAGGTTGCCCTCTAGTGGGTTCCTCAGACCACCACACACTGCGAGGAGAGCCCGGAATTCTGGGTATAACACTGTTTTATTTTCACCCAATGGTGCAAAGTCTTTTGCTTTTCAGCACAGTGTCTTTTCTGCGTCCGTGTCGCTCAACAGCACCTCCAACTACCACTACTCGTTTCATCACGGCTGCTCCTAATAAAGGCGACAGGTGATAAGCTAACAAGGTCCACCTTGGCCATCTGCGCACCTGTCGCTGTCTTCGAGGCCGGTCCTGACACACCCCGTTCCGCGGCAGGCCCGCAGGCCACGCCCCCTCCACACATGGTCATTGAGCTGATTTACTAATGTTGTCCATAAGATGGCAGCGCATTTACAGTAATTAGACTGTCAAATTCCTTATTAAACTTGTGATTTCTGAAGACGCCAGGGGGCCATAGTTTGGACACCCCTGTTGTAGATGTTTTTTTTTTTTTTTATAATTTATGTTTTTGCTAACGTTTATGCTAAGATTAGCCCTGTTATAACGTTATAGGTAACATGTGCATCTTTTGGAGTACATGCTGGAGTAGGGTCTCTCTCTTTCACACACACACACACACACACACACACACACACACACACACACACACACACACACACACACACACACACACACACACACACACACACACACGCACACAAACTACAGTTGTAGAGCAAGTACCATAAAAAAAAAAATGTTTCCTAATAAATCAGAAGTTACACACCAGTTACTCTATATGAGTAGTTTTTTTTCATTCAATATACTTTTACTCAAGTAGTTATTTGGATAGGTACTTTTAACTTTTACTTGAGTCGTATTAAAGCAGTGTTTTTCAACCACTGTGCAAATACGGTCTGGTGTGCCGCGGGCGATGATCGAATTTCACCTATTTGGGTTAAAAATATTTTTTGCAAACCAGTAATTATAGTCTGCAAATGATGTGTAGTTGTTGAGTGTCGGTGCTGTCGAGAGCTCGACAGAGTAACCGTGTAATACTCGTCCATACCAGTAGGTGGCAGCCGGTAGCTAATTGCTTTGTAGATGTCGGGAACAGCGGGAGGCAGCGTGCAGGTAAAAAGGTATCTAATGCTTAAACCAAAAATAAAGAAAAACTGAGTGCACCTAAGAAAAGGCATTGAAACTTAGGGAAGGCTATGCAGAACTAAACTAAAACTGAACTGGCTACAAAGTAAACAAAAACAAAATGCTGGACGACAGCAAAGACTTACTGTGGAGCAAAGACGGCGTCCACAAAGTACATCCGAACATGACATGACAATAAACAATGTCCCCACAAAGAAGGATAAAACAACTGAAATATTCTTGATTGCTAAAACAAAGTAGATGCGGGAAATATCGCTCAAAGGAAGACATGAAACTGCTACAGGAAAATACCAAAAAAAGAGGAAAAGCCTCCAAAATAGGAGCGCAAGACAAAAACTAAAACACTACACACAGGAAAACAGCAAAAAACTCCAAATAAGTCACGGCGTGATGTGACAGGTGGTGACAGTACACCTACTTTGAGACAAGAACTATATTGATGCATGCTTGGTTATGCTTTAAAGTCATTCCAACAATTGCGACAACGACTTTTTACTGTCAACTGAGTTTCGTTTTTTAATGATTTCTGCTGGTGGTGTGCCTCCGCATTTTTTCAACGCAAAAAATGTGCCTTGGCTCAAAAAAGGTTGAAAAGCACTGCTCTAGAGTACTCTTACTCGAGTATAATTTTTGGCTACATGAGGTGTGTTAGGAGGCCAGAGTTGGTATATAGCGAGAGTATGGCCAGCTTGGTGTCAGAGTTGGTCCCAAAAATGGCGCCCTGTAGTCGCTTGAGGGGTTTTTAGGAGATCGCCCTGCCATACTCTCTCTGATTGGTCAAAACCTCCTCACGTGACGTTGGGGCACCATGGTTTTTTGGGTTTTTTTTTTTCCCCAGGTGCGTGACTTTGGAGGTGGGAGGAAGCCGGAGTACCCGGAGGGAACCCATGCAGTCACGGGCGAGAACGTGCAAACTTCACGCAGAAAGACCCCGAGCCCGGGGATCGAACCTAGGACCTTCGTATTGTGAGGCACATGCACTCATCGGCGGCCACTCGAACGAGTATGACGATCCTCCTGGTAGGGGTGTATCCCTTTATGGAGGATGCCTGCGCGTGACTTTGTTTAACGTGGGGAGACTGGTGCACAGACAGTCCCCACACGATCCTTGACAGAATCGGGTCAGGGTCCAGTGGCATGGAGTCCAAGACGACTGGGGACCCTTTTCTGCTGCAGCCTTCATCCGCCATCGCAGCCGTTGTGGTAGTTCTTAAAGGGGAACATTATCACCAGGCCTATGTAAGCGTCAATATATACCTTGATGTTGCAGAAATAAGACCATTAATTTTTTTAACCGATTTCCGAACTCTAAATGGGTGAATTTTGGCGAATTAAACGCCTTTCTATTATTCGCTCTCGGAGCGATGACGTCACAACGGGAAGCAATCCGCCATTTTCTCACTTTCGTCTGTGTGTTGTCGGAGGGTGTAACAACACGAACAGGGACGGATTCAAGTTGCACCAGTGGCCCAAAGATGCGAAAGTGGCAAGAAATTGGACGAAATTTGTTCAAAATACGAGGGTGTGGGGAAAGCCGACGAAATGGTCAGTCGTTTGTTCCGCACACTTTACCGACGAAAGCTATGCTACGACAGAGATGGCAAGAATGTGTGGATATCCTGCGACACTCAAAGCAGATGCATTTCCAACGATAAAGTCAAAGAAATCTGCCGCCAGACCCCCGTTGAATCTGCCGGAGTGTGTGAGCTATTCAGGGACAAAGGACCTCGGTAGCACGGCAAGCAATGGCGGCAGTTTGAGCTAAACCCCCTGGATGTCTTGGCTCACACCGTCCCTTATGCCACCGAAGATGATCAAGAGAAGAATATCGACCCTAGCTTCCCTGGCCTGCTGACATCAACTCCAAAACTGGACAGATCAGCTTTCAGGAAAAGAGAGCGGATGAGGGTATGTCTACAGAATATTTTAATTGATGAAAACTTTATTCATTACTCGCGGTTTTACGTAAATTATTATACATAAACTGTGTTTACCAATAATTTAGCTTAAAAACATTTATTTTTTTCAATCATTTGAGTACATTCGGGTAGTCTTGTGTAATGCAGTATTTTGTGTCTATTTAGGTATGGTTAACCTGAGTGCTGAAATCTGCTCCGCCGTTGAGGTCTTCACCGTATCCCTGGCTAGGGGGCAGTCAGGTACTCGGCCTTTGCCAAGGGCCACCTGGGGTAACAGTAGTAAAGGGGTTAACCTCCTAGTGCCCCAAGACCCCATAGAGGAGCCTCCACTTTAACGTCATACCCAGGACAGAAACCCCTGCACTAACAAACTAAACAAACAAAAACATGCACTAACTACTCTACCACCGTGCTGCCCCGACAGGGCACCATGTTCGAGACCAAGTCTGACACCAAGCTGGCCATACTCTCTCGGTACACGGCTCTGTAAGAAGTAGAGTTATGCTGCCCTCTACTGGACAGAGTGGTAACAACAGCCTACATCCACATGATATTTATGAGTGAGCACCAAAATGTATTCATGGCGTGCCGCCACAAGTAAATATGTGTGCACTTTTACTGTTATTGGGATTTCTTGTTCAAACATTCAAGATTTTAACTTTTGCTCCTTTCAACGCGGCTCTAGTCCTCCTTCATACACTGCAAAAACTGAAATCTAAGTAAGATTGAATATCTCAAATAAGGGTGATATTTGCTTATTTTCTGTCTGATAAGATAATTCTTCTCACTAAGCAGATTTTATGTTAGAGTGTTTTACTTGTTTTAATGGTTTTGGTCCTAAATGATCTCAGTAAGATATTACAGCTTGTTGCTGAGATTTGATGACCTATATTGAGTAAAACATGCTAGAAACTAGAATATCAACTGTTGCAAAGCTGTGTCATCAACACTCACAAGTATAAAACTACTTTTTTAAAGTAATCATTTCTTATTTCTAGCATGACAAAATTTTTTTTGACTTTGACACAAATGTGTCTTATAATTAAAACAGATGACAGCCAAAAGGACTTTGCTGGGTTTTTTTCAAAGAAACAATAGAAAATATGTACTCATATAGTAGTACAGTTGGCACAGTACAGTAAACTGACAGTTAATATTTAAACATTTAACATGTGACATTTCTAACAATTTTGAACAGAAATAGTTCATGCACATTCAGATAAATTCCTCAAAATTACAATTAAAAAAATTATGGCCGGAGGCCGGGCTGTATATATGCGCACTAATTGACTGAAAGAGCACGCACTTGGCACGATGATGTCATGTTATCAATGGAAAAATGCA
Organism: Nerophis lumbriciformis; assembly: GCF_033978685.3. Taxonomy (NCBI): domain Eukaryota; kingdom Metazoa; phylum Chordata; class Actinopteri; order Syngnathiformes; family Syngnathidae; genus Nerophis; species Nerophis lumbriciformis. The sequence goes on along the minus strand of NC_084549.2, from coordinate 58,036,182 downwards.
TTTTTAGACCATATGATTTGCCTGAGCGGCTAGGAGACCCCGAGAGTAACAAGCGGTTGCCTTGTTGCCTTTCCATTAAGAACAATAAATTAGTTTTTAGTATAAGTTTGCTGGTTTCAAGAAATGTAATTCATTATGTCAAGATAATGGCACTAGCATTTACTTAATTTTAAGAATATTCAACATAATGAGCAAAAAGGTCTCTTTTTTTTCTACCAATAAAAGTGCACTTGTTATTAGTGAAAATATACTTACTTTAAGTATTTTTGGGTTCATTGAAGTTAATTAATTTTACTTGTTTTGGAAAGTCTTGACAAGTCAAATTTTCTTGTTCTATTGGCAGATAATTTTGCTTAGTTCAAATAAAATACCCCTAATTTTTGTAATTTTTTTTTCTTCTTTTTGAACACTGACTTTTTGCAGTGTAATCTTGAATGTTTTGATTTATTGTTCAAAATATTCCACGCGAGGCACATTTTAGTCAACCTTGACAGGGTTTCTGCTCCAAATGTTGACGATTTAGCCGCTATTAGATATACCGTATTTTTCGGACAATAAGTCGCAGTTTTTTTCATAATTGTAACTTATATACGTTTTTTTCCTTCTTTATTATGCATTTTCGGCAGGTGCGACTTATACTCCGGTGCGACTTATACTCCGAAAAATACGGTAAATTGAAGACATTTAATGATCCCTCCAGTGAGAGTTCAGTTCAGTTCAGTTCCAGTTTCTGAGTTTCTCAGTTGATGAGCTTTTCTCATTCTTGGTGACTTCAAACTTAAATTTAGAACACTTAAGTGAGGAAATAAAAGAAGTTATTTGGTTGGTCTTACTGTGCATTTACAGTAAACCTCCCCGTATGAGCTAAAGCAGGGGTGTCACTTGGCACTCAGCATCAAGGGTTGGAATTGGGGGTTAAATCACCAAAAATTATTCCCGGGCGCGGTCACCGCTGCTGCTCGCTGCTCCCCTCACCTCCCAGGGGGTGATCAAGGGTGATGGGTCAAATGCAGAGAATAATTTCGCCACACCTAGTGTGTGTGTGACAATCATTGGTACTTTAACTTTAACTTTAAACTCATTTTAGCTCAAGGGGCCGCATGGAGGGAAAATCTGTACTGGACTATAAAAACCATGGCATTAAAACAAAAAAATAATGACAAATTCAGATTGTTTTTTTTGTTCTTACTTTGGCCAAAAATAGAACAAACACATTCTAAAAATATTACAATAAAAATATAGAAAAAAAATACCGGCAGCGGTAAAGTTTAGATCCATGAAGGAAAGAAGAAAGTGAATGAATGTTTATAACTGCACTGCGAAAAGTCAGTGTCCAAGAACAAGAAAAAAAAAATACAAAAATGAGGGGTATTTTACTTGAACTCAGCAAAATTATCTGCCAATAGAACAAGACAATTCGGCTTGTCAAGACTTTCCAAAACAAGTAAAATTAGCTAACTTCAATGAACCCCAAAATACCTTAAAACAAGTATATTCTCACTAATAACAAGTGCACTTTTCTTGGTAGAAAAAAAAACGAGACCTTTTTGCTCAATATGTTGAAAAATATTCTTAAATTAAGTAAATGCTAGTGCCATTATCTTGACATAATAATTATATGCGCTCGGCATCATGATTTTTTTTTCCTGCTTGAATTAAGAAATGATTACTTTAAAAAAGTCGTTTTATACTTTTGAGTGTTAATGACACACCTTTGCATCAGTTGATATTCTAATTTCAAGCATGTTTTACTCAATATAGGTCATCAAATCTCAGCTGCAAGCTGTAATATCTTACTGAGATCATTTAGGACCAAAACCCTTAAAACAAGTAAAACACTCTAACATAAAATCTGCTTAGTGAGAAGAATTATCTTATCATACAGAACATAATTAGATATATTTAATTTTACTTAGATTTCAGTTTTTGCAGCGTGAATACATTTACTTATGCATAAAAATGTGTTTTCTTTTGTATTTTGTTTTTTTAATTATTTAAGTAACATTTATGATAACCTTTTTTCAAAACACAATATATAGAATGTGAGATATAACAGGATAATGCATACATTTATCATTTTGTTTTCAAATATGTACTGTGGGACCCCATTTTTAGGACTTGATGGGGTCCCTGAAAATTCCTAGCTGACACTGATGGAGTATTGGTGCGTGCAAAACAGCAGCAGGCGGCTGTGGCCTGCGGGCCGGTTCTAATACTAATCAAATATCATCCCGAGGGCCATAGATAATTCATTTAACGCATTGACTTTAACGCATCGGAGTTAAATACTAAAAGGAGGTGCTCTGGCAGAGGCCATTATGTCCTCCATGTCAGTCAGTGAGTGAGTGAGGTCCTGGCAGGTCTCAGGGTATCAGTGTTGACAACGGAAGCAGGGTGGTGGGTTCCATTACAAGCTCTGCACGCGTCTGAATCTCTGATCTTGCACTAAATGGAGAAGATGCTTCAGTGTTTCAACATCATTTGACTTTTATGACATCAAACTTTCATGACTTACTGTATGTGTGCGTGTGTGTGCGTGCGTGCGTGCATGTGTGTGTGTGTGTGTGTGTGGGTGTGTGTATGTGTGTGTGTGTGTGTGTGTGACTTCACTTGCTTACACTTGTGTCTCTGCTGCATACATGACATTGGTGGTCATGTCCCATATTGACATTAAATAGATGCAAATTATTTCTCTACACAAAGATGTACTATACAATATATACATATACAGTATATATACAGCATACATACAATATACTTACAGTAGTTAAGTCCATCAAGAATAGTTTTTTCTTTTCTTTTTGGAAAACCTCTTTATATTGTTATTGTTTACCCCTAATATTTAAGCCTCAAGAGTTTAATTTCATTGTATTTATTGATTTCCAACACAACAAACCCTAATACAGCTACACAATTCAAACAAATGGCTTCTTCAATACAATATTGTCATCTGAAAAATAACAATATTAAAATTTCAACAAAAACATGGCGTGTGTCTGAACTGGAGCATTAAGGAGCACACTCTTATAATGTCCTGTTATGATTAGATTCAGGATATAATTAACACACTGTTAACATGATTATTATTATTATTTTTTTAAATATTCAGATTTTTACAAGAAAATATCATTTTAATTTTAATCCATCCACCCATCCATTTTCTACCGCTTATCCCTTTTTAATTGTATTTATTTTGTTTTTTTCCATATTGCATGTTGGCAGTTTAAAACAACAAAAAAGTCTTGCCAGCGTGATTTGTACCCTCAAACATTCTTAAATCTTCATTTCATTTATAACATGGGCATTACATTTTGGTTTGAATCCACAAATATTATTATTATCATTATTATTTTTTTAAATATATTATGTTATAATATTGATATTGATTTTGATATTGTAATGTATAATCATGCTTTAATATACAATTTATAATCTTTTTTTTTTTTTAAATGTAAGCAACTTTTTGTGGTAAAATATATGTCTTAATATAATATGATATATATTATATCATATGGATGGATGGAAAATAGTATACTTTATATCATATAATATATATGATATAAAGTATACTATTTTCCATCCATCCATTGTCTACCCCTTGTGCCTCTCGGGGCTGCGGGGGTCTGGAGTCTATTTTATAACCAAAAATTCTACAATAAATACATTAAATAAAATCTCCCATCATATTAAAATTGATAAAATATGAACATATTTTTTTAGTTTTTTATTCGTTTTTAATAATTCTATTTTTTCCAAGAAAAAAAAAACATTTAGTTGTAATTTTATTTATCTTTGCTTTTTTTCCACATTGCATGTTGGCAGTATAAAACAACCAAAAATTCGAGCCAGCATTAATTTTTTAACCTCAATCCTTTTTCAATTTTCGTTTCATTCATTATGTGGGCATTACATTTTGGTTTAAATCAACAAATATTAATATTGTTAATATGAATGTATCATGTCATAATATTGATGTATAATAATAATAATATTGTAATACACAGTTTATATTGTTAAAAATAAAAAAACATTTTGTGTAAGAACATTTTTAATACAATATGATATACATTATATAATATCAATATTCTATTTTATATGAAAAATTCTAAAAAATATATAATCTCTTAGCATATTAAAATTTGTAAAATTTAAACATATTGTTTTTGTTTTTTATTTGTTTTTAATAATTCTAAAAAAAACATTTTATTTTAATTGTATTCATCTTTTCTTTTTTCCATATTCCATGTTGGCAGTATAAAACAAAAACAAAAAAATTCGAGCCAGCATTAATTTTTTAACCTCAATATTGTTTTAATTTTCATTTCATTCATTATGTGGGCATTACATTTTGGTTTAAATCCACAAATATTAATATTATTAATATGATATGTTATAATATTGATGTATAATAATAATAATAATAATAATAATAATAATAATAATAATAATAATAATAATAATAATAGTAATGTAATACATAATCATATTGTAATACACACCTTGTATTATTTAAAACAAATTTTTAAAACATTTTGTGTAAGAACATTTTTAATTCAACATCATATACATTATATAATATCAGTATTCTATGTTATATGGCAAATTTAAAAAAATCTCTTATCATATTAAAATTTGTAAAATGTTAATCTTTTTTTGTATTTTATCATTATTTTTTTTTTTTAATAATTCAATTTTTTACAAGAAAAAAACATTTCCACATTGCCTGTTGGCAGTATAAAACAACAAAAAAGTCGAGCCAGCATGATTTTTAACCTCAATCATTTTTAAATCTTCATTTCATTCATTACGTGGGCATTACATTTTGGTTTAAATCCACAAATAATAATATTATTAATATATTATGTTATAATATTGATGTATGATAATAATAATAATGTAATATATAATCGTATTTTAATACACATTTTATATTATTTAAAAAAAAAACATTTTGTGTAAGAACATTTTTAATACAACATGATATACATCATATAATTTTAAGTATTTTATTTTACAATGGAAAATTCTAAAAAAAAAAAAAAAAAATCTCCTATCACCCTGAAATTTGTAATATTTTAACTTATTTTTTTATTAATATTTGATCAAATTCTCTCACATTTCTCATCCGTTCTCATGCAGTGAGCAACGACATCAGGAATAAAAACATCTCTCGACATGACGCAGTTTAAACTAGAAAATACAAAAAGTAAACATAATATTTAATCACGAAACATGTATTTATCTTTCTGAGGACTGGCTGCACTTTTGGAAAATTATCATTTAAAAAAAATCATAAAGTAAACATAAAAAAGTTTGTAAATTGTAATTATGTTGTTGGAGGAGTTCAACATGCGTCCGCTAGATGGCAGCCAAGGAACACGATTATTTCACCGCTGCTGTCTAGTCAGAAAGATGCCCCCGCCCCCCTCTCATAGCATGCGTGTGTGTGTGTGTGTGTGTGTGTGTGTGTGTGTGTGTGTGTGTGTGTGTGTGTGTGTGTGTGTGTGTGTGTGTGTGTGCTGCCATAATCCATGCCATGGCGTTGTAAATGGAGGATGCATTGATAAGGGCAAGCGAGTCCAAGTCAATCCCTGACCTTTTGTTTGGGCTTATTGCCCAAAATGCTCATGCGTCACAGTGGGAGGCTTCGGCCTCTCTTGAAATGAATCAAATGTCTCTTATTGATGCTATAAAAGTACACATGCATGTCACAAACTCGTCCCTGGAAGAAAATCCTTGAACTATTATATTACTGCATGCATCATGACATATGCACTCATATCAATAAAGCACTGTGGTGTCTTTTTGTCGTTCAAGGCTGCAGACGAGGTGGTAAAATAAGCAAACCAGGTGAGTTTATTTGACAAATTCCAATAAATTCTAACTTTTTTCCAATGATTTTATGAGTCAATTATTATTTGTCCTTAATGTGGATGATGTGAAAAACACACTCTGTGCAGATGGCTGCATGCAGGCACATATAGTTAAATGCCAAACATATGTTTGTGTTGTATGCAAATGTGTGTGTAAGTGTGTGTGTGTGTGTGTGTGTGTGCACATGTAAGTGGCCGTGCACGCCGTAAGAAAGCCTGAGAACGGCGGGAGAAAACACAGGTGCTCGGGCTCTATTTAAGCTGCTCAGCCCTCTGTCCGCTCGGTGTGCACAGGGCGAGAGATCACAGCTTGCACCCACTGGCCCAGACACACACAACACAGACGTGCACGCACACACACACACACACACACACACAAGCACACAACCTCCCCCCATAGGCGGTGCATGCAAGGCCGTCCTCACTGGAGTATGAGCTGGGTTGCTTTCATGTTGGGCTTGTTTTAAAAAGATGAGCCTTGTGCTGTATAGACAACACACACACACACACACTTACACACACACACACATACACACACACACACACACACACACACATTACTATATATCTCTACCATTTGAACCTCTAAGCTACAATTTAATAGAAGAGCTTCTTCAAACAGTGTGTGCGTGTGTGTGTGTGTGTGTGTGTGTGTGTGTGTGTGTGTGTGTGTGTGTGTGTGTGTGTGTGTGAGTGTGTGTGTGTGTGTGTGTGTGTGCGTGTGTGTGTGTGTGTGTGTGTGTGTGTGTGTGTGTTTCATGGAGGTGATGGAAGGAAACAGTCAGCAGGTGCAGGGCGTGTGTGTAACTTACACGCTAGTGGGTGACGTAACTTGCAAAGTGTGACCCCCGCACTCGTCATGTGACCTATATTCATATTGTAAAACATGTCTATCCGACACAACCAATTCAAACACTATATTAATACTATTGTGATGAAAACACAACTTTTTTTTTTTTTGCATTACTTTGATCAAAAATACCTAAATAACGACAAAAAAGTATCATATTAAGTATTAACACGAGGTCTTGCAGATTTTTTTTATTTGCTCCTTACACTATAACATTGTTTTCCTTGCATGGGCAAACATTTGCATCAACTAATTGGCCTTTTTCAAGGTAATCTCCTGTTTTTATTCATTATTATTACTGTTATTATTATCAGCATGCGACTTCTCTCACAATTCATGACGAGCATGTGTATTTTTTATTTTTTTTTGCATTGCATTGGTTTAATTGCATTGTGTATGTTGTGTACCTAATGCTATGGCCATTGCAATAATGAGGCAATGGGGCGTTCAAGGCTCATGCTAATAATTGTAAACAAAAAGGGCTTAGAAGTAATAAGGAAGTTGGATTGTTATTGCTATTTTTACACTGATGAGTTGCCGCTGCTGCATGAGAACACTCACGGACAAACTTACGTGTGGTTTAGCGTGAAGTCTGAGAAAAAACAAGGGCAGGGCAGGTTTTTTATTCACTGACAGATTTTAACTTGGACTATAGGGTAGTTATGTAAAATAATGTATAATTCAATTAATATAGGGATTAAAAGATATAAATTGGAGAAAAAAAACATGAGATTTTACAACTATGTGTAATTAGGTAGTAGTTTCACATACTTTAACTTTGGAATAGTAGTGTAAAGACATATTTAAAACATTTAAAAAAAATAACCTTAGGCAATATGTGGAGTAATAAGGAGTCACAGTTTAAAAAAAACTATAGAGTAGTAAACCCATACGCTAAATTTGGGATCTATACAGAAATTAAACCCGATTTATCAAAGACTCTTTAATCAATATGAGGAGTAAAAGCTAGAAGTATTTTGTAATAAAAAAAATAAATCATGAAAATTTGTCAAAATTAACGTTTCCCATACTTTAACTTTGGAATACTTTTTGAAATAAATCAAAAATCATTCATGAAAGACACCTTAATCAATATAGGGAGTAAATATGTACTATTTTGTGTAGTGATAAAAAAAAAGAAGAAAAAAAGTACAATTAATGGTATTATAGTTTCCTTAAATTTAATTAAGTGATAGTGTTTAAAGAAATTATAAACCATGTATCAAAGACTCTTAAATCAATATGTGGAGTAAAAGCTGTGTTAGTACAAGTCTTTGGTGTAATGAAAACAACGAAAAGTTGTAACTCGATGTAGTATTTTCCCATACTTGAACTTTATATAAAGTTATATAAATGAATTAATTATGAATAAATTATCAAAGACACGTCAGTCAGTATAAGGAGTAAAAGCTACATAAGAAGTATTTTGAGTAAATAGGAACGTTTTACACATTCTATTAAATTCCCAATAACTAAAGGAATTGGAAATTATTCATATGTTCATTCAAATCAGTATGAGGAGTAAAAAGCTATACAATAAGTTTTTTGTATAACGAAAACATAAAAAGTTTGAATTTATTTGGCACAGTTTCCCATACTTGAAGGATTTATAAATAATTCATATGAGACAGTCAAATCAATATAAGGAGTAAAAACCTAAATAAAAAGTTTTTTTATTAAAGAAAAACATTAAAAGTGGTAAATCTAATATGTCATAATAGTCATTTCTTGTACTTTTACTTTGGGATTGGTGGATAAAGGAATCGTAACTCAGCCATCAAACACACTTCAGTCAATATACGGAGTAAAAACCTAAAAAAAAAAAAAAGTTTTTTTGTTTGATAAAAACATTAAAAGTGGTAAAACTAATATGTCATTATAGTCATTTCCAGTACTTTTACTTGGGGATTGTTCGATGAAGCAATTGCAGCTCATCCATCAAACACACTTCAATCAATATACGGAGTAAATACCTAATAAAAAAAAGTTTTTTGTTTAACAAAAACATTAAAAATGGTAAAACTAATATGTCATGATAATAATTCCCAGTACTTTTACTTGGGGATTGTTTGATGAAGTAATCGTAGTGCATCCATCAAAGACACTTCAGTCAATATACGGAGTAAAAACCTAAATAAATAAAAACGTTTTTTTGTTTAACAAAAACATTAAAAGTGGTAAAACTAATATGTCATGATAATAATTTCCAGTACTTTTACTTGGGGATTGTTCAATGAAGTAATCGTAGCCCATCCATCAAAGACACTTCAATCAATATACGGAGTAAAAACCTAATAAAAAAAAGTTTTTTGTTCAACAAAAACATTAAAAGTGGTAAAACTAATATGTCATGATAATAATTTCCAGTACTTTTACTTGGGGATTGTTCGATGAAGTAATCGTAGCTCATCCATCAAAGACACTTCAGTCAATATACGGAGTAAAAACCTAAAAAAAAAAAAGTTTTGTTGTTTAACAAAAACATAAAAAGTGGTAAAACTAATATGTCGTGATAATAATTTCCATTACTTTTACTCGGGGATTGTTCGATGAAGTAATCGTAGCTCATCCATCGAAGACACTTCAGTCAATATACGGAGTAAAAACCGAAATAAAAAAGTTTTTTGTTAAACAAAAACATGAGAAGGGATACAACTGAGTTTCCCATACTTTAACTTTAGATAGTTGTGTCAAAGCATTGTCATTCATTCATCAAACACACACTCAATATGAGGACTAAAAACTGAAGAAGTCTTTAGTGGGACAAAAAAAAAAAAAGGTGGAACGTTGTAGAACGGATTTTAAAAAAAAAGGAATGGAGTCGTCGTTGTCGTTGACTCTCGTGTAAGTATCACACACACAGATTACTCCTCGCTAAGTTCTTTTGTGTGCTGATCCATATTTGACTTGACAGATCACGAACACCACCCCCACCCTACCTTCACCCCCCCACCCAGACACACACACACACACTGTTCATGACCCCATACAGAGACGAGCACACACACACACACACACACACACTCTCACACACACACACACATACGCATGTTTGCAGCGACACGCCCAAATGGACTGCGGGATCATATTATAGCAATATTTTTACAGAAAAAAGTGCAGATAAATATTCAAAAATAAACAAGATCCTTAATACTTATATTTAAATTACGAGTGGCTCATCTCGCCAAATAAGCGATCTCCAAAACCTATTGAATTGTATTATTATTTATCATATTATTTTGTATTATTTTAGCTAATACAAATGTACAATATCATATAGAACATATATAAAAATATATATAATGATAATGTATATATTTTAGTCATTTTAAATAATACTTTATGTCCGTATTCATTTTGACGCACCTCCTTTTGTGCGTGTTTCTCAGCTTTAAAAGTGTATTGTCCGATTAATTAAGTTGCGTTTCGTCCAAAAAAAAAAAAAGAAGACCCTCTAAATTCACTTGTTTTTTGCAATATTAAATTGTTTTGCATAATTTTTCCCTGCTCCAAACCCAGCATGCCTTGGAGTTACAGTTGCTAGGTAGACTTTTCTGAGTGTGCAAAAAATAAAAAATAAATAAAAGAAGTACAACAAAAATCGTGCAAGTGTCTTATAAATAATTGTAGCGCGCTTGCTTGGAAATTCAGCTACAAAAAAAAGAGACTTGCAGAGAAGAAATCCCCCCCTACTTTTTTTTTTTTTTTTTTTTTTTTTTTTTTTGGAGGAGCAGAAAGGGGGGGAAATGCTTGTCGTCCCGGGAAGAAAAGCTCTTTTGAGAGGGCCACAATGGCAGACTGGGCCGGGGGAGGAGTCCCATCGCGATTAGGCCCTTTAATGGCGCGTTTACTTAATTTCTGCATTCACCAGCAACCGTAAACAAAAGGGGGAAATGGCACTCGGCATTTTTTTTTCCTTTTTAAGTACATGTCGTTGGTCAGAATGCGTGCACCTATTTTAATAAACACAAATAGGAATTTGCGTGGTTCGAACTCCAGTAAGAAGATAATAATGACAATAAGAGGTTTTAGGTGAGTTGCGGCCATAAAGATGCGCGTTAATGCGTGCGCAAAGCAACAATAAGCCAATATGAACACGGGTTTAGCCAATGCGAGAGACGCACATGATGCAAACATTTCAATTAAATGTTATATTTGATTATTTAAAAAAAACAAAAACATTGTTATTAGGGTGGATTTTGGGTGCGCCGTTTGTGCGTAATGGTGTCACATCTTTAACAACAACAATAACAACAAACGGGCTTGCAGCACTGGAGTGGTTTAAGTTTTGAACAAATATTTTATGAACACCAAGAAAAGTGGGGTGGGTTCGTGGGTTTGGGGGGGTAGAAAAGAGGATGAGACGAGAGGAAGAACAAGAAGATGTGATGGGGTGGGCGTTAATAATTATTTACAAGCATATTTCTACACGTATATTACACAGCGGGAGAATGATGGCGTTCTTTTTTTTTTGTTCCACATTTTATATACATCATTCCATATAAAATTTTGAAAATAAAAAATAAAAATCTGATACAGTCATCAACATACAAGTAGTTCGACCCCACAGTGACAGGATTATTTTTTTTTTCTTGAAAAAAAAAAAAAAAAAAGGTGCTTAGTCATACAGTATATGACTTAAAATGATTGTCTGATGAACACAAAAACAACAACAAGAAAAAAACAAAGGTAGGGGAGAAAAATGAAAATGTGCATCTTGACGGCTTTTTCTTCATCATCATCTTCATCATAAAAAAGGTGAAAATGTTAAAATTCCATCTGCATTGATGCTCCTGGTTGGAAAAAAAAAATCCTCTTGCGTTTTGCAGAATGCAGAAAAAAAAAAAAAAAAAAAAAAAAAAAACATGCGATAGAGAGTCTATGGTGTGTGTGGGGGGCTTTTGATGAAGAGGAGGAGGGGTCCTTTTTTTAAAAGCGCTTTTAATAATAATAAAAAACAACGTGCTTTATCTCTTTTTATTCAATATTTATATCAATCAGCCTCCTCCATCCGCGATATTTCATAAGTCTTTTTTTTTCTTTCTTCCTCTCAGGTCCTTTTTCCCCTGTAAATATTTCTCTTTTTTCTTGCGTGTTTTTGTGTGTTTTGAGTGTTTTTTTGTTTTGTTTGTTCTTTTTTTTGTTTTTTTCCTTTTTCTTTTTTGCGTGTATCATACGTCGCACTCCGAGTCACTGGAGGTGACGGACAGGATGGAGGTTCCGGTGTCGACCCGCTCCGTCATACTGGACACGCTGGTGGTGGGACTGGCCGCGGTGGAGGGCGACTCGGCCGAGCTGTGAGGGGTGAGGCCGGCCTCCGACAAGGACCTCATGCCGGCGGGTCCTATTGCTTGGTGCTGCAGCCTGCAAGCAAGCAAGGGAAAAGGGGTGAGGTTTTTTTTTTTTTAGTTTTTTTTTTTTGCAGCAAAACGAGAGAAATGGCAATTAGACTTTTCTTTTCACCATGAATGCCCCCCCCCCACCCTCTTCCTCCTCATCCTGCAAAATAGGGGTCGCCTTTTCTTTGCACCCCCAAGCCGGCCCCCATGATGCCATGCATGCATGCCTCCATCACAAAACACTGCACTGTTTGGAGCAAATGTCCCCCTCCCATAAAAAACAACAACAACAAAAACACACATTTCTATAAAATGCAATAATTTCTGCACATATTTGCTGCACTAATCTTTTTTTTTGTTTTTGTTTTTTTGTAAAAAATAAATCGTCCTCCATCGTGCTGCAGCGTTTCATGTTACATGAATGAATGAGTGACGTATAGTTTATTGCAATCATCCTAAATGTTCATCTGCAATCATAATAATAACTCCACCGTGGCGGGATAATATCAGCGAGGAAATATATCTCTTCATTCATCAAGAGCATTAAAAATAGTTTTCATATGGCTTAGCTCATCTCCAGTGTGTGTGTGTTGTTTTTAATCAATTATAATTGTTTTGAGTGGAATGATACCACACTTAATGTTATGAATATAGCCTCATAATGCTTTAAGTATGAATATCAATACTATAATCTGGGATAATCTTCCTTATAACAACGCAAAGTGACATTAAAAAAATGATAAATGCGGCTAAAAGTGTGTGCAGGGATGGTGGGGGCAGGGGGGAGTGTAAATAAATATTACCGTAACTGTTGTAATAGATACAGTGGGATCTAGATATAAATATATATATATATATATATACTTTGTCAAAAAAAATTGCTATTAACGTCCAAAATAAACAGGAGCTCCTGTAAAAAAAAAAAATAGTGACATATTTTTTTCAGCAAAAACAAAACTTATTTGACCTTTTTATGTAGTTTTGTTTTCATTGCATTAGTGCAAATAAATCTCACTTTATGGTTATTATGGTGTTGTTTATTCTTCAGCTCGCTTGTTTGTGACGAGCGTAAAAGTGTCGTGCAAAAAGTGACATTTTTGGAACGATTTAAGCTGTTTTTTTTGTTTTTTGTTTGCTCGCGCTCAATGTTGCAACGTGTGGCCGCTTAGAGGCGCACCCAAGCCGGGTAGGCTCGGTGGAATCTCCCGTATAGGTTCCAGTAACTCCGGAGCTCTTTTTATTTTTTTTATTTTTTTATTTTCGTCTCCTGTTTTTTCTTTTTTTCCCCCCCCCAGGTAAAAGTTGAGTGGGGGGGTGTAAAAAGTGTAAAAATCCACCAACCTGTTCTTGGCCGCCGCGGCTCTGTCTCGTTGCCTCCGGTTCTTAAACCAGTTGCCGACCTGTGTGGGAGTGAGTCCGGTGGCTTGCGCCAGTTCCCTTTTCTTGCTGGGGTTCGGGTAGGGATCCTGCAGGTACCACTCCCTGAGCAGGCTCCGCGTCCGCTCCTTGAAACAGTGCGTCTTCTGCTCGCCGTCCCAGATGGTCCGAGGCAGCGGGAACTTCTTCCTCACCCGGTACTTGTCCACCGGACCCAGCGGACGTCCGCGCAGCTTCTCGGCCTCCTGGTAGTGCGCCTCCAGCCACATGGCCTGCAGCTTGCCGTGCGAGTCCTTGGTGAACTTGTGGTTCTCCAGGATGTGGTAGAGGTCCCTGAAGTTGCCGGTGTGGAAGGCCACCACGGCCCGGGCGCGCAGGATGGACTCATGCTTGTTGATGGCCTCGCACGCTCCGGGGGCCACGGGCAGGGACCAGAGGAAGCGACCCAGCCGCTCGATGTCCCCGGTCTCCTCCAGCGTCTCGCAGACGCTCGCCACCTGCTCCGGGGAGAAGTTGAGTGTGGGTAGCTGGAACATGGACAAGTCTTCCGGGGACCGGGCGGCGGGCGCGCTGTTCGCCAGGAGCAGCGGGCGATCAGCGAAGTTGGGCAGGAAGAAATGGGAGGGATAAAGCTCTAAAGGCGATCGGAAAACCATGGAAATGACCTGAGAGAGCGACCCAGACGATGGAGAAAAAAGAGGGGGCGAACCGAGCGCCCGACCACCAGAGCCAGCACGGCGAAGTTGCGCGTAAAAAAAAAAAGGAGATCGAATGATTCAATGGCTATCGCCTAATGACACCAGCCTCATAATATCTCCCCCCTAAATCCGCCGTTGAGTGTAGCATTGAAACATTTTGTTTCCCTTTTCTATTGGTCTTCTTGGTGTCGCTGCGCCGTTGCCATGGCAGCGCTGCCAATCACTGTCAAGCGTGCCAATCATTAGCCAGTACGTAGCGAGAGGCTTTCACCGGCAGTGCCGCGCACACGGGGGGTTATCAGAGTCTTCCATCTCCACGGTAACCCCCCCCCCCCACCAACCCCCTCCCTCCCGGCGCGCCCACCCCCATGCCCTCCCCCCTCCCTCCGCCCCAGCCGAACATCCGCAGCTCTTGTCCGCGGAATGAGCAATTAGAGGGTGGAATATTATTGTCGTCTTTAACGAGCAGGACGCGCAGAGAAGGAGGCGGCGGACATGGCTCCAGACTCCGGAGGACAACATTTGAATTTACTTTTATTTTTTATTTTTTATTTTTTATTTTTTTTAGGTCCGGATGGTCCGTCTTTTCCCCTCCTGGTCACCGGGTGCGATCGCCGCTTTACCGATACTCGATTCACGACAAGTCAAGTACTTGCAACTCACTTTTTTTTCTCTTTTTTTTTTTTTTCTTCCTCCCCCTAATCCGCTCATGCTTAAGGACGCGATCCATGTCCACATCCGCGGTCACAGGACTCGGCTTTAGCGCGGTAGCCGAGGCGGTGTGATTTTCATGTTTGCGGCTCATATTTAGACGGGGTGTTAAAAATCGCGGCCGGGGCGAATAGTGGCGCGCATTGTGAGAGCCGCGCACGATTCGAGACGCCGTAATCCCGCACCTTCCAGAAATCTGACATAATGATCCTAAGCCGCCTTTGCTGCAAAATCATTCTGGAATTCAAACCCCCACCCCCCCCGTCTAGATGTGCACTTTCACCACAGACCTTTGGGGCACGAGTCAGAAAAGTGAGTCAAACCCATTGTGCGTAAAAGCACCATTACGCGTGGACTTTTACGCACCTTGCCAACAATGCTTTTACGTTCCAGGATGATGATATTTCTGCTGTTTATGACTATCTGTGAGTCTATCCATTCTGCGTAAAAG
The DNA here is from genome assembly GCF_033978685.3 of Nerophis lumbriciformis. NCBI lineage: Eukaryota > Metazoa > Chordata > Actinopteri > Syngnathiformes > Syngnathidae > Nerophis > Nerophis lumbriciformis. The sequence goes on along the minus strand of NC_084549.2, from coordinate 58,020,883 downwards.
CACCATTACGCATGGACTTTTACGCACCTTGCAAACAATGCTTGCAAGTTCCAGGATGATGATATTTCTGCTGTTTATGATTATGTGTGTGTGTGTGTGTGTGTGTTTGTGTTTGTGTGTTATAGGACCCCCAACTTGTCCACTTTGTTACCCCCCTGAAGCAAGAGAGTAAATCCAAGTGGCAAACTTTGGAGAAGGGGTCCATGGACTGGAAGTAAAAGGCTGGTATTTTCACGCTGGGGTTAAAGCCAAGCCTCTCTCTCTCTCTCTCGCTCTCTCTCGCTCTCTCTGCACTACACACACATACACACAACACACACAAACACACACACACACACTAAATGAAGTTACAAGTGAAGGCTTAGCGTCACATAGAGCCTAATATGCAAAGCCTCCTTACCTGACTGGCTCTCCCGGCGCACCAATTTAGGTGTCCGCCACTGAAAGCGTAAATCTGCAGGTATTATCTAGTATTATGTTTTAGTGGACGTCTTTCTCTCTCCTTTTTTTTTCTTTTCTTTTTTTTTGGGTGGGGTTGCCCTCGCAGGCAATTCGGAAATCACTCCTATAGAGCGGACAAGAGGTGAAATGTAAAACCTGAATGGAGGGGAGAAGGGGAGGGGGGGTGGGAGTTAGCCGCAGTGCTAATTCACATTCTTTTACGCGCCTTTTGTTTACGTTAAGCATGTAATTAACACCCCCTCCCAAACAAGTTTATTCACCTGCCACTAATTGTGTGTTTATCCGAGGGCTTGCTCAATGTTCCGAGCAGCAGGGGGGGTTTAAAGGAGGGAGGGCTGGGGGTGGGTGGGTTTGTGTCTTAGTCCTGAATGAAGTGTGTTTATCAAAAGTGTAACACAAACACTGACGTGTTGATTGCACGCACCTAGAAGTGCTCTTGTTCTGCAGTTAATATCACATTATTAATGTGCGGCTCTTAATTGACCAATTAGCGTCCTGGGGCAAGTAAACAAAGCCGTGCGTGTTACGTCATCAACGAGGGAGGAGTGTGCAAAGACAGGAGAAATGTGTCAAAGTGCAAGGATGGAGCAAAATGAGTTTTATTTGTGAACTATGTGTGTGCTTGTGTGTGTGTGTGTGTGTGCAGATGTGCACGTGCACTCCCCTCCGTGACGCGCGCGCGCGCGCACACAGAAGAGGGACAGCCCGCGTGGACGCAGCGCGCACATAAAGCAGCACAGCCACGGTACGTAAAGACTGAATTAGCATTTATTTATTGTCTTTAATTTGTTTATTTCTGCATGCAAATGGGAGTGCATGACTTTTTTTTTTTCTTTTGCATGGTTAAAGTAATATTTTCCCCATTTTAGAACGGCGTGCACTATTTAGTAAGGATACTGTTTTCTCTTTTTAATTAATTCATTTTTTTTTCCTTTGGTCGTGGTCCAGTTTGGAATCGAATGTTTGAATTTTGTTTTTGCATGATTATATTAAACCTCTCCTGCCCCCCATTTTATGCATGGACTACTTAGTAAGGATACCTTTTTCTGTATTTTAATTGTTCTTTTTTTTTCTTTGGTAGTGGTTCAGTTTGTATTCCAATCAGAGGACTTCTAATGCGTCACCATGTGAGTATTATATACCTCAAAAATAACAACAAACAAAAAAAAAAAGTAATAACTTCAGCTACTTAAATTTGTACATGTTAAATTAATTTTGTTAATTCAATACAGAGTTGGAAAAGTCTGCGTGTTTTTTCCTATAATTTGATTTGATTAGAATATCTTTATTTTAGATATGTTCGAAAAATATATATTTTTTGTAAATATAATAGTCAAACATAAGCTTATTAATTTTTGAAGTGCTTAATATATATATATATATATATATATATATATTTGTGTGTATATATAGTAGGGACAAGAGGTAGAAAATAGAAAATTGATGTATATATATATATATATATATATATATATATATATATATATATATATATATATATATATATATATATATATATTTGTGTGTATATATAGTAGGGACAAGAGGTAGAAAATAGAAAATTGATGTATGTATATATATATATATATATATATATATATATATAGTAGGGACAAGAGGTAGAAAATAGAAAATTGATGTGTATATATATATATATATATATATATATATATATATATATATATATATATAGTAGGGACAAGAGGTAGAAAATAGAAAATTGATGTGTACCGTATATATATATATATATATATATATATATATATATATATATATATATGTATATATGTATATATATATATATATATATGTAGGCGTTCATATTAATTTGTACATTTAAAACGAACACAAAGAGTTGTGGAATTTGCATAATTTAACGTGCTTAAATAAATTATATATATATATATATATATATATATATATATATATATATATATATATATATATATATGTATGTACATATATATATATATATATATATATATATATATATATATATATATACATCAATTTTCTATTTTCTACCTCTTGTCCCTACTATATATATATATATATATATATATATATATATGTATATATATATATATATATATATATATATATATATATAATTTATTCAAGCACGTTAAATTATGCAAATTCCACAGCTCTTTGTGTTCGTTTTAAATGTACAAATTAATATGAACGCCTACATATTTTGAAAGTAATTATTTGTTAGTCTCTTTTATTTCTGTCAGAATATTATTTGTGTTTACATTTCTGAAAGGTTATCCATGTTAAACGTGCGTTTGCATAACGTTGTCACTTTGAAGCAATAATCAGAATGTGCAAGAAAAGACAAAAAAAAACAACCAAAACAACAACCAATGTGTGAAGATATAAAAGCAGAGTTCCAAGCAAACTTTCTAACAGTTCTCCCCCTCCCCTCCTCTCTCTTGTATAGTTTGCATTGTGTGCTCTCATTAGGACTTCCTGGCAGCTCGCTTGTATCGGAGCTGTCCAATCAGTGCATTTACACGGCTTGTTAGCGACAGTTAATGAGGGCTCCTCCCCCCTAAGACGTCTACCTTGTGTCAACTTCTAATCAAGCTGTGTGCAAAAATGCCTTCCTTTGCTCCGCTCTCTGCAGGATTTTTTTTATGCATGCATGCATGCTTTTTTCCACCCGCTCCTTAATCATTACGTCACGTGCAGAGCTGCGCATGATGCATGCATGATGGATCCGCCATTGTGACAATAAGTTCACTTTTGTAAAAACCGAAGGGGCGGGGCTGTTTTGCAGGCCCCTCCCCCTGCACCCGCCCCCCCCCAACTTCTTCCCCTACACTGCTCCCTGTGCCCCCCATCCCCATCAGTGCCCTTCAATTCAGGTACATGGAGTGATGCGCCCCCCCCCCCCCCCCCCCAAACACACACACACACACACACACACACACACATCATTCCTTCTCCAGAGACGCCACTTAAAAATCAATTAGGACTCCTTTGGCACCATGATGACACAAACAGGTGGCCCCCTAAATTGTACATCCACTGCTGTCAATTTCACCAATACTTTAAATATAGTTCATCAGGGGAGTATTATTTAGACCTGGGCCAAATTATTTAATAATATTTATCATTTATTATCTGTTATGTTATTTTTGTATTATTATTATTTCACTGAAGAAAACAAAACAAAAAAACATGCGTTTTCTTAACGGGGTTAATCACACTGTTGAATTAGGATTAATCGTGATTAATCTCACCTGCTTGTGTAATTTAAATTGATTTTAAAAAGACCCCTGCAATGATATGTATGGCTAGATTGGGGCCGTAAGCAGAATTGTATCTGGAGCATCCCCCTGCCCCCTCATTTTTAGTTATGTAAAATTATTTTCATATTAATTTAACACCGTTTTTATTTATGATGCATGCTTTTAACTAAATTCAATTCAAATGGAAAATTTAAATTTTTTGTGTGCAAAGTACACATTTTAACATCATTAAAACAATATATAATAAACACATCTTTTTAACTTATTTCTTAATTCACTAACACTACACAACAGGAGTCAGTGGTATACTTTGTGGGGACATTTGCAATTATATATATATATATATATATATATATATATATTTGACTATATACATTGCAGATTGTCACTGAAGGCATCAATACTATGAATGAACACATGTGGCGTTATGTACTTAACAAAAAAGGGTGAAATAACGGAAAACATGTTTCGTATTCTAGTTTCTTCAAAATGGCCACCCTTTGCTCTGATTACTTTTTCGCACACTCTTGGCATTCTCTCGATGTGCTTCAAAAGGTAGTCACCTGAAATGGTTTTCACTTCACAGGTGTCATAGTTTTGATGCCTTCAGTGACAATCTACAAGGTAAATAGTCTTGAAAATAAAGAAAACGCATTGAAATGAGAAAGTGTGTCCAAACTTTTGGCCTGTACTATATATATACATATATATACTATATTGTTGTGTTGTTTTTTTTCGTTTTTTTCTACAATATTCTTTATATATATAAAGACATATAAATAATAAGATATATATATATATATATATATATATATATATATATATATATATATATATATATATATATATATATATATATATATATATATATATATATATATATATATATATATATATATGTATGTATATATAAAATAAAAAATAATATATATATATATACATACATATATATATATATACATATATATATATATTTATTTATTATTATTTATTTATTTTTCATTTTTATTTATTTATTTATTTTATATATTTTATTGTATTTGTTTTGAAGTATTTTTTTATCATATTCCGTATATTTCTTTATTATTATATATTCTTAACAATGACGGAGCAGGGAGGGGCTCGGAAGGAATATGTTTGCAGTTTAGTTTCATAGGAAGCGCCCTGTCGTTCATTAATTGACATTTTACATGCGCTTATTTACGCAAAACGTGACCCCCACAGATCGCTGTTATGGTAAAGGAGCATGTCCCATCAAATTTTATTGTGTGATTAATCAGCTTTTATAGTTGATTAATTTGATTTCTTTTGTGATTAATCACATGCTAACGCTTTAAGTCATATTTAACAGTTTAAAATGTTTTTTTTTTTTTTTTGTAAAGACATGCAGAAAGGGAAACATTGATAATTCGTTCTCCATCGACTGAACCACACTGCTGCTTTCATTTTATACACACTTGTCTTTTTCTGTTTCTGCTCAAAAATGGAACCCCTGTTGCTGCTACCATTTTCCCAGTACAAAACTATAAAGTTGGAATCTCCACCTTTGTCCACATTAGTGCTGACTTCAGTCTGTGGTTGGGTTTCGTAGCATAAAGTAAAAATGTCCAATCCAAACAATAATGTCCTGAGAAGCAACGTCCTCTGCAGTGGACGGTTGGGTTTTTTGACAAACATTTTTTTCTCCACAATTTGTAACTCTGACAAATGTCAATCCAAACACACATAGTTCCTGGTAAAGTTAATTGTTCCTGGTAAAGTTTAGGGTTCCAGGTAAAGTTTGTAGTTCCTAGTAACGTTTACAGTTCCAGATAGAGTTCATAGTTCTGGGTAAAGTTTATAGTTCCAGGTAAAGTTTGTAGTTCCTAGTACCGTTTATAGTTCCAGATAGAGTTCATAGTTCTGGGTAAAGTTTATAGTTCCAGGTAAAGTTTGTAGTTCCTAGTAAAGTTTATAGTTCCAGATAGAGTTTATAGTTCTTGGTAAAGTTAATAGTTTTGGGTAAAGTTTCTAGCTTCGGGTAAAGTTAATAGTTCTAGGTAAAGTTAATTGTCCTAGGTAAAGTTAATTGTCCTGGATAATGGTTTTAGTTCCTGGTAAAGTTTATAGTCCTTGTTGAGGTTTATTGTTCCGGGTAAAGTTCAATGTTTCAAGTAAAGTTCATAGTTCTATTTGAAGTTAATAGTTCCGATCAAAGTGTATTGTTTCAGGTAAAATTCATAGTTCCGGTTAAAGTTCATACTTCCCTGTAAAGATAATCGTTCTGGGTAAATGTAGCTGTTTTGGGTAAAGTTACATGTTTTCAATAAAGTTCATATTTTTCTAGGTAAAATTGATAGTTCCAGTTAAAGTTCATAGTTCCTGGTAAAGTAATTGGTTTGGGTAAAGTTCATAGTTCCGGGTAAAGTTAATAGTTTTGGATATAATTCATTGTTCCGGGTAAAGTTAAAAGTCCCAAGTAAAGTTCATAGTTGTAGGTAAAATTCATAGTTCTGGTTAAAGTTCATAGTTCCAGGTAAAGACAATAGTTTTGGGTAAAGTTAATTGGTCTGGGTAAAGTTAATTGTTTTGGGTACATGTTTTCGGTAAAGTTAATATTTTTCTAGGTACAATTGATAGTTCCAGTTAAAGTTCATAGTTCCTGGTAAGGTAATTGGTTTGGGTAAAGTTCATAGTTCCGGGTAAAGTTAATAGTTTTGGATATAGTTCATTGTTCCGGGTAAAGTTAAAAGTCCCAAGTAAAGTTCATAGTTCTAGGTCAAATTCGTAGTTCTGGTTAAAGTTCATAGTTACAGGTAAAGACAATAGTTTTGGGTAACATTAATTGGTCTGGGTAAAGTTAATTGTTTTGGGTAAAGTTCCTAGGTTTTAGGTACAATTCATAGTTCCGGTTTAAATTATTATTTTTTTGGGTAAAGTTAATTGTTTCGGGTAAAGTTCATATAGTTCTAGGTAAAATTCATAATTCCGGTTAAAGTTCCTAGTTCCAGGTACAGACAATAGTTATGGGTAAAGTTAATTGGTCTGGGTACAGCTAATTGTTTTGGGTAAAGTTCCTAGGTTTTAATTAAAATTCATAGATCCGGTTAAAGTTCATAGTTCCAGGTAAAGTTAATAGTTTTGGGTAAATTTAATTGTTTTGGTTAACGTTGATAGTTTTTGGTAAAGTTAATTGTTTTGGGTAAAGTTCCTAGGTTTTAGGTACAATTCATAGTTCCGTTTTAAATTATTATTTTTTTGGGTAAAGTTAACTGTTTTGGGTAAAGTTCATATAGTTCTAGGTAAAATTCATAGTTCCGGTTAAAGTTCATAGTTCCAGGTAAAGACAATAGTTTTGGGTAAAGTTAATTGGTCTGGGTACAGCTAATTGTTTTGGGTAAAGTACCTAGGTTTTAGGTCAAATTCATAGTTCCGGTTAAAGTTCATAGTTCCAGGTAAAGTTAATAGTTTTGGGTAAATTTAATTGTTTTGGGTAAAGTTCCTAGGTTCTAGGTAAAGTTCATAGTTCCGGTTAAAGTTCCTAGTTCCCGGTAAAGTTAATAGTTTTGGGTAAATTTAATTGTTTTGGGCAAAGTTCATATAGTTGTAGGTAAAATTCTAGTTGAAGTTTATAGTTCCCCGTAACGTTAATAGTTATGGGTAAAATTAATTGTTTCAGGTAAAGTTCATACTTCCTGCATGTGTGTAGATTCGGGTAAAGTTTATAGTTTCAGGTAGAGTTAATTTTTTCAACTAAAGTTTGTTGTTCTTGGTAAAGTTCATTGTTACCTGTAAAGTTTGCAGTTTCAGGTACAATTCTTTGTTTTTGGTAAAGTTCATAGTGGTGTGTAAAGTTCCCAGTTCCCAGTAAAATTCATAGTTACCGGTAAAGTGAATAGTTCCAAGTAAAGGTCATAGTTAGGTAAAAATTATTTCGGGGTAAAGTTCCTGCAGTGGAAAAGTGGCTTAACACCGCGTGGGAACTTTGTGTGTGTACCGACTGTCAGGATTAGGAACAAATAGAGTCTATATTGTTACAGTTCTATGAGTTGAACGTGCTTTTCTATGGTTTAGTCGATTTTGCTCAACACAATACTTTACAAAAAAGTACTTAATTTACATTTCAACATGTCTGAAAAGGAAATAAAATAAAAAAAATGAGGTAGTTATTTCAATTTGATTGAACAACAATCTTTTAAAAAATGTTTTAACGAAAACTGTTTAATCTTTATTCATTTTTATGTGTGCTTTTTGCTGAATGAATGAAGTAAAGAGGGAGGAAGGGGAGCCTGAGTGGGGCCTGCATGTTCATTCTTCCACGTATGATCTGATGATGATATCATTCATATTTGTAGCCGGCAGTTTTAAATAGGAGGCTTGCTGTCATCTTCCATCCGTGCTCACTTGGAACTTTTTGAAAAGTAAAAAAACCAAAACTTTTTTTCATTGACACATTGGGACCGAGGTCATCACTTTTCACATGTAAAAAATATATCTGCATGATCTCTTCATTGTTTCATATGAATTATACCAATCACATTATTAGTGAAGTACACATTAAGTATACACATAGGATTATGTCAATGATTCTAGTTTAGATCTATAGCTGACATGCTTATAAGTGAAGATTCGTCAATAAAGTAGACCTAAGTCTTTAATTAATGAGCTCATTTATACACTAATTG
>NC_084549.2:57985000-58005000 GCF_033978685.3 Nerophis lumbriciformis | reverse complement strand
CGGTGCACAGGCGAGCGGTCCACCCAGGGTCCCGACTCGGGACAGCCAGCACTTCATCCGTGGCCACCGAACCTGTGCCCCCCCCCCCCCCACGAGGGAGAGGGGGGCAGAGCAGAAAAGAAAAGAAACGGCAGATCAACTATACTATATATATATATATATATACATGTACATGTACATACATATAAATATATATATATATATATATATATATATATTTATACAGTATATATATATATATAAATATAAATATATATATATATATTTATACAGTATATATATATATATATATATATATATATATATATATATATATATATATATATATATATATATATATATATATATATATATATTAAGGACATCCTTAAATAAAATAAACATAATATTATTAATGAACAAACAAAAAAGAAACCATCCCTAATTGTTAAGTTTGTCCCAAAACATTGTTCCACATGCTGCTTTAGACCTGGCAGGAAAAGCTTCCTTAGAGTCAAATCTACTCTAATAAATTGCAACATGAAATATAGAAATATTAACATTTGCATACATTTAGTATATTATTCATAAAAGAGAAAATGTACAGTTTTAACACCTGTATTTGTAGTGTGAAAGAGCCAAAAAGAGTTTTTTTAATGAATAATTAGTTAATTTGTATTGTTTGTATTCACATCCCTGAACTTATTAAACAATTGTGACTGAACTCTAGTTCACTATGCTAAATAATCCTGGTAACTTTGAGCACTGTCCTGAGCATTTTAACCAGCAAACAAAGTTAAAACAACCATTTTTGACATGGAATTTGATGTCAAAATGTAAAAAATAAATTACAAAAACAAAAACAAAACAAAAGTAATTGGTTAAATGTTTTGCTGCTTTATTGTTTGATTTCAGCTAAAGTTGAAGTGCTAAAATCAAATACTGAAAAATCAAATGATTATGGTGTCTGTTTTGATATTTTTTAAGATTTTTTATTTTATTTTGTAAAAAGGCTATAAAACCCTTTGGAAGATACAATGATACCTCGGGATAAATACTTAAGCTCACATTATTAATAAAGTGGCCAAAAAGTATACTTAATATATTTATTATATATTATTAGCATCAACATTTCAGCCCCTTCACTTTACATTGTGCCTTACATATCTGCCCAATTTTTTTATTTTATTTTTGCTGCTTTTGTTTAAATCTCAATTCTGTGCCAAAAGACACTTTTGTCACACACACACACACTAGGTGTGGTGAAATTTGTCCTCTGCATTTGACCCATCCCCTTGTTCACCCCCTGGGAGGTGAGGGGAGCAGTGGGCAGCAGCGGTGCCGCGCCCAGGAATCAGTTTTGGTGATTTAACCCCCAATTCTAACTCTTTGATGCTGAGTGCCAAGCAGGGAGGTAATGGGTCCCATTTTTATAGTCTTTGGTATGACTCGCCCGGGGTTTGAACTCACAACCTACCGATCTCAGGGTGGAAACTCTAACCACTCGGCCACTGAGTTTCTGTGTACTTAGTAGCCGGTTCAGTTTTACTTTCGCTTTGCATAGCCATTGCCTTTTCCTTTCCCTTTTGTAAATTTTTTTTGTTAAAGCATTACATACTTTTTTACCTGCACACTGCCTTCCGCAGTGGTCTGCATATTGGGATCACAACAAATCATCCTCGTCTCACCCGACACAATCCGACTTTTACAAAGCAATTAACTACCTGCTGCCACCTACTGACATGGAGTATTACGTGGTTACCCTGCCGAGTTTTACACAGCACAGACACTAAGCAAAGGCACATTATTTGCAGATTATAATTATTGGTTTGCAAAAAATATTTTTTTGGACCAATTAGGTGAAGTTGCACTATTTCCCACGGCACACCAGACAATATCTCACGGCACACTAGTGTGCCGCGGCACAGTGGTTGAAAAACACTGCATTACAGGGTCAGAAACTAAATGAAATATATAATTGGTAAAAAAAATAAAATAAAATAAAAATAAAAAATAATTAAAAAAAATAATTACATAAAATAAATAAATATAAATAAAAAATAAAAATAAAAAAATAAAAGGGGGATTAGGGCATCAGTGTCATAAAGGACAACAGACCAAGACAGGATATAACAATGAATGAAAAACTATTTTTCAATTAGTTTGATTCAATTTAAGCCATTGTTTTAAAAATACCAGTCAATATTCAAGCATCATATGAATAATTCCGGTCTGACTGCAGACATGTTATTGTCGCTTTAATGTGAGAGAACGCACATTTAGTCCACTTTCTGTTGGCCAAGCACAGGAACACACTCAATGGTTGCAGCTTGCTGCCTTGACTAACAATTAGAAGTGAAACACACCAAGTGTTACATTCAATTCCCTCCCTCTCCTCCTCGTGTCGCCTCACACTAATGTCCCTAAGTGAAGATGGACTACATGTGTTTGCTATGGATGCTTTCATAGTTTTTTTTGTACTCTTTAATCCTCCTTAGCTGTAACTTTTTGGAACCGTTTGTGTACATGAAGTGTGTGTGTGTGTGTGTGTGTGTGTGGCACTGGCCAATCCTAATCCTCCATTTATTTTCTCAAACGTTTCCCAAGGTTACAAATTACCTTTGGTGCTGGTAAGTGGTTTCCTTTATGACACTGACGCCCTAATCCCTGTTTTTTCTTATTTTTTTTTTTTAACCGAATACATATTTCATTTAATTTTTGCACAACAACAGACCCATCTGCTTTGTGTCATCACTCACATATAATGCCTGAAACGTTCTGTGGAAGTCGGTTCCTAGCGGTCCCACTGTCAGACACGGCACAGGAGACAAGCGTGCAGGTTTTAACAAGGTTTTAATAATAATGTTTTCACAAAAGTTTTCTCTCCAGTAGAACGTGACTTTTCAGTCACGTCCGTATCCTCTCTCCCCTTCTGCTCCCGGCTGCTTACTGTTAAACACAACAGATGATTAGATTAACACGTACCACCTGTGAAATCTAATCACCTGCCAGCTGTGTCTCGCCGTCAGCACTGCCACGCCCCAGTTTGATGGTGCTCTGTCCTCAGCACCATGGACAGAGGCGGTGACTTTTGCTCCTGCAGGCAGCGCTGGCTACATCTCCCTCCACACGTTCCTAATAAAAAAATCTGAAAGTCAATTTGAAAATATGTTTGATGGAATGTTTCCATAAGGAGAGTTTCGGAATAGTTTTGTTATCTGATCACATGAGTAACCCACAAGATTTTAAATGTTTTACTATCTTACTTTGAAATTCACATTTGATGTTGTTTACAGTGAGATGTGCTTATTTTGCTACACACACATAATGGAAGGGATTCACATAGCCCCCACTTCTGTGTGGCTATGGGGGGTGAAACATTTTGCAATGCAGTCTGCTGAAAATGATGGAAAGCGCCACTCTACATAGCAACTGACGCTGTGGTCAAAGTTGGAATTGCCACAAATCACATTTTAAGGGATCCAACTTACAGTTCTCAAGTAAGATTTTAGAAAAACTGTTTTTGAACCAAGTCGACGACTATTTAATTTAGGGCTGTCCAAACTTTTTTCGCCGAGGGCCTCACACTGAAAATTCTAAGTATTTTGATATTTTTCACTTTCAAAACCAATACAATATATACTTTTTTTTCCCTTTAGGGATCCACTCAAGTTTGGTCCTGGGGACCCGGAAGGGTCTCAGTCAGAATTTAAAACAAAATAAGCTATATATAATTTTTTTTATTTTAACGCTTTATTCTCTAGATCAACTTCAGATCTATCTGTTGATATACATTGTTGATGTATTTTCTATTTTATTTTTTAGGCCTTTTTTGTCAAAGAAAACTTGTTTTTATAGAAAAAGCACAAAATATGCAATAGTTTCCTCAAAAGAAAAATCGTAAAATGGACTATTTAATTGGAACAATTGGAACCTTAAATAGGTCAATAATTCACAACAACATTAATTTTGATGCATTATTATTTTGTGAGCAATGACAGTTTAAAAATAAATCCCACTAAAATGATTGGGGATCCAAAAGTGTTAAAAAAATTAGTCAAACAATCTTTTTATTTCAAACCAAATCTCCAGATCAACTTCAGATCTATCCGTCAGTTATAATTTTTTTTGTTTTTATCGTTTGTTTTTGTTTTTGTTATTTTATTTTATTCCCTTTTTGTCATAGAAAACTTATTTTTTTTAATGGCAAACACACAAAGTATGCAATATTTCCCCCAAAAATATCTCAAAGTGGAATTCTAGATGTGAAGTAATTGGAGCCTCAATTATGTCAATGATTCATAACAACATTGATTTTGATGCATTATTCTTTTTTGAGCAATAACAGTTTTAAAGAAAACTTTTTCTCATTTCCGTTCACCCCTTTGCTCTTTTATTCCACTTTTTTTAATATATTTTTTTAATATTATCGTTAGAATATGCCGCAGGCCATTAAGAAATTAGCTGCAAACCGCAAATAGCCCCCAGGCCGCACTTTGGACACCCTTGATTTAAATAGAAATAACATTTTAGAAAGACATCAGTCTGGTTTTAGGATGAATCACAGTACCGAGACATCAGGTGGAATTTAGATAATACAAATCTCACAGTGTTGGTTATGCTGGATCTAAGCGCTAATTTTGATACAATAGACCAGGACTGTCCAAAGTGCGGCTCAAGTGCCATTTGCGGCCCGCAGCTAATTTTTTAACAGCCCGCTGCACATTTAAAAAATACTATTCTAGAAAACAATATAAGAAAGTGGAATAAAAGAGAAAAACAGGAGAAATGTAACAAGAAAAAGTTGCAATGTTGACACTAATAACACAAAGCTGCCATGCTAAAAAAAATAATCTAAATAAAACTTTTAATTAACAGCTTGATCTGAAGTTGATCCAGAGATTTAAATGTTGAAAGTAAAAATAATATATTTTGATATATGACTTATTTTATACTGCTATGAGGTGGCGACTTATTCAGGGTGTACCCCGCCTACCGCTCGAATGTAGCTGAGATAGGCTCCAGCGACCCCGAAAGGGACAAGCGGTATAAAATGGATGGATGGATGGATGGATGGACTTATTTTATACCACTTTTATGAGTGAGGGCCTTTTGGATCCCCAAGACCTTAAAGCTGATTTTTTTTGTTCACAAAATAATAATGATTTAAAAGCAATTATTTGCTTATTTAAGACTCCAATTAATTGACATCAAATATTCTATTTTGAAAAAAAAAAAAAGGGTATAAAACATAAAAATAAAAAAACTATGGCAACGGATGAATCTGAAGTTGATCAATGGATATTTAAGTGTTGACAGTTAAAACAAAATATTAATATGACTTATTTTTAAAATTTAAGCCTTTTTAGGGTCCTCAAGGGTTTCAGGTCGAGACACCGATGAGGACAACGAGCATGCAGATGAGCTTCCCTGAGACGGTTTCTCACAGGGTGTGCAGACATTCTTTAGTTATGCCAATTGTTGCAGCAGCTGTCCAGGTGGCTGGTCTCTGACGATCATGGAGGTGCACCTGCTGGATGTGGAGGTCCTGGGCTGGTGTGGTCACACGTGGTCTGCGGTTGTGAGGCCGGTGGGATGTACTGCCAAATTCTCTGAAAAGCCTTTGGAGACGGCTTATGGTAGAGAAATTAACATTCGATTCACGGGCAACAGCTCTTGTGGACATTCCTGCAGTCAGCATGCCAACTGCACGCTCCCTCAAAACTTGTGACATATGTGGCATTGTGCTATGTTATAAAACTGCACATTTCAGAGTGGTCTTTTATTGTGGGCAGCCTAAGGCACACCTGTGCAATAATCATGCTGTTTAACCAGCATCTTGATATGCCACACCTGTGAGATGGGATGGATTACCTTGCCAAAGAGGATATGCTCACTAACACAGATTTAGACCGATTTGTAAACAATATTAGAGAGGAATAGGTCTTTTGTGTGTTTAATAAAAGTTTTAGATCTTTGAGTTCAACTCATGAATTATGGGAGCAAAAACAAAAGGGTAGCGTTTATATTTTTGTTTAGTATAATTTTCCGAACACTGCTGATTACTTTATACAACTATTGTCATTTTTTGTACTACATGCTATTGTACCGTAAATTCCGGACTGCGGCGTCTACTTTTTTTCCCCTACGCTTTGAACCCTGCAGCTTATAAAACGGTGCGGTTAATTTATCGATTTTTCTTCACTGACAACCATATTGGAAAAAGTTTCCATTAAACACATGCAAAGACACTGAAATGCTGTGCTATGGCGCCATCTTTTAGACAAGTTCGCTCACTGCATGTGCTGCTGGCTGAATGCCTACAGTGTTTCCTGCTGTTTAGGCTTTGAACCGGAAGTAAAAGTGCCAATCTGTCTGCTAGTCGTCCGTAGCATTTCTACTCTTATGGTTTCTTCAAGTTTTACAATATCCATCCATTCATCCATTTTCCACCTCTTGTCCCTTTTGGGGTCACAGGGGGGTGCTGGAGCCTATCTCAGCTGCATTCGGGCAGAAGGCGGGGTACACCCTGGACAAGTCGCCACCTCATCACAGGGCCAACACAGATAGACAGACAACACTCACACTCACATTCACACACTAGGGCCAATTTAGTGTTGCAAATCAACCTATCCCCAGGTGCATGTCTTTGGAGACGGGAGGAAGCCGGAGTACCCGTAGGGAACCCACACAGTCACGGGGAGAACATGCAAACTCCACACAGAAAGATCCCGAGCTCAGGATCGAACCCCGGACATTTAACTAAAGCAATTCTTACTTACCAGACCGTCCCATGTGTGATCTGTTTTCATGCATATTTGTACTTACTATTGTAATGTAATGACGGTAGCATTGTTAGCATGAGCTAATATGCTGACATGTTTACATGTGTCTGTGTTAGACTTATTAACTTACAATAGCATTATTTTTGTATTGTTTCAATTTCACAAATTCCTCAGTAAATTCACCCAAACATCACCGTGGATTTATTGTGTCTGTTTAGCTGATTGGAGAGCTAGCTTGCGCAGCTAGTGGGTCCATGACTATGAACTCTGTTTTGTTTGATCATCCGTTTTACTGCCGTGTTACAGACACTGTTTGGAAACAAATTAAGGTATGTAAATAAACATTTACAAAACCTTTCTGAGAAAACAACTAATTTCACTACATATATATCTGCAGTTTATAGTCTGATGCATAGACATCTTATAAGTAGACGCAGCATTGGCTGCTGTGAGGCGAGAAATTCGGCCGCCATCTTGAAGTGGTGATGGGGAGCCGGCGAGCAGCCTAAACTGACAGTTGACAGGTAGAAAACAAAGATGCCGGGCTGGTGTTCAGCGTTTTCCTACTCAAATGAGCGGACTGTTGAAAATAGGAATCGGGGGATTACTTTTCACAAGTAAGATTTAACATTAATGTACTATTGGTTGTATTTTGTGAAAAGAATATTACCACAGAGTTGAGAAGGAGCAAAGATCTTCAATTGTACTGAAATCGTAGCCGCTAGCAAACATGAGTATGACCATAATAGAATTGCTTGTCAATGGAATTAATCACATTTAAAAATGTCATACTTGAATAACATAAAGTTGAAATAAATGATGAAGATAAAGATTGTAAAACAGAATTTGGCTTTATTCTGAATCCAGTGAAACAGATTGGTGGTTTTAGCTGATATAAAGACTTTCAGGTGTTTATATATGTTTATGTTTAAGTATTTGGCAGACGCTTTTATCCAAAGCGACATACATAAAAAATACATATAAAACAATCACTGTAAACATTATCATTTAAGGGAAGAATGTAATACAAAATATCAATACAAAGTGTCAAGACAGAATAAACTATCTGCTGCTGAAGCAACAGAGATACAGTCTATAAGATATATATATATCTAATGTATTCATACATTGTTTATGTAGGATATAAACTTGTATATATAACCTAATTATATTGTTTCTTGAACTTAAAAATAGATTGTTTTTTCCCCCCTTCTCTGGGATTATATTCCCAGTTTTGATCTCGGACGTCTGGTCACTTATAGCATATAAGAATATTATATTACTGTTAAGCAAACTATGAATAATAAAACACGCCCAAACATGTGTCCTTTATCATAGCTACACGTATGACAAAAAACCGCGTGAAAATCAGTGGTATTCAGTGAAGTAAGATGAATTAAATGCGCTGACAGTTCATTGCTCCTGCCAAATGAATTGCACTGAGTGGAGCGGATCACCACTCCAAGATGGCGGCCCCACGTCTCGTCAGCGCCAGAAGGCAGTAGCGGTCGATGCTGCGTCTACTTATAAGATGTCTGTGGTCTGATGTGGCTAATATATGTAAAAAAAACCGTTTTTTTAGTTTAGTGGGTGCGGCTTTCATAGTCTGGAAAATATGGTAATCTTTTGTTTTTTTCTTTTTCTTTTTAAAAGCCACGTTAAATGTTAAAATGTGTGTGTTTTGGGAGGGCGAAACACCGATTAAATTAAATTAAATTCATTTCAATGGGTGACGCTGATTTCTTTCTTTCTTTCTTTAGTTTATTTCGAACATGAACACACTTACATCATAATACATCACACAATTTCATATCATTTCATTTTACATCATGCCCGAAAAGGAGTAGGAAGAAGCAAAGCTTATTTAATCCTACCCCTTTCCCACTTCAAAGCGTTTATAAATATATAGAATCATTTACTGACCTTTTTATATAATAAAATAACATCTATGAATTAGTATACAACAGTTTTGTAATATGTAATTAATTAATTAATTAATTCAGTCATTATTAACATACTGAGATGAAGAATATCTTTTCTTCAATAAGGTTGAAAGTATTTCTCATAATTCTTCTTCTTTGTACTCTGTAAGCACTATTATTTTGAACAACCTCTTAAACTGGATCATATCAGTACAATTTTTAACTTCTTTACTTAATCCATTCCATAATTTAATTCCACATACTGATATGCTAACAGTTCTAAGTGTTGTACGTGCATATAAATGTTTTATATTATTTTTTCCTCTAAGGTTATATTTCTCCTCTTTATTTGAGAAGAATTGTTGTACATTCTTTGGTAGCAGGTTATAGTTTGCTTTGTACATCATTTTAGCTGTTTGCAATTTTACCAAATCACCGAACTTTAATATTTTTGACTTAATAAATAAAGGGTTTGAATGTTCTCTATATCCAACATTATGTATTATTCTAACTGATCTTTTTTGTAACACGGTTAGCGAATGTAGCGCACATTTGTAGTTATTTCCCCATATTTCTGCACAATAACTCAGATATGGTAACACTAGCGAGCAGTAGAGAATATGTAGTGATTTTTGGCCCAGGGCGTATTTTGCTTTATTCATTATTGAAATGTTTTTTGCCACCTTATGTTGTATGTTTTGTATATGAGATCACCAGTTCATTTGATCATCTATTACTACTCCCAAAAATCTAGTTTCTTTTACCCTTTCTATGTCTACTCCGTCTATTTGTATTTGTGTATGATACTCTTTTCTACTATTACCAAATAGCATTATTTTAGTTTTACTGAGATTCAAAGATAGTCTGTTTTTGTCAAACCATCTTTTTAATTTGTTCATTTCTTCTGTTATTATTTGTATTATCTTCTGTGTGCTCTCTCCTGAACAGAAAGCAGTTGTGTCGTCTGCAAATAAAACCAACTTTAAGTCCTTTGTAACCTTACAATTTTCAGATAAGAGTGTTTGAGTGGCACAGGGGTTGGTGCATGTGCCTCATAATACGAAGGTCCTGAGTTCACTCTCGGGCTCGGGATCTTTCTGTGTGGAGTTTGCATGTTCTCCCCGTGACTGCGTGGGTTCCCTCCGGGTACTCCGGCTTCCTCCCACCTCCAAAGACATGCACCTGGGGATAGGTTGATTGGCAACACTAAATTGGCCATTGTGTGTGAATGTGAGTGTGAATGTTGTCTGTCTATCTACTGTATGTTGGCCCTGTGATGAGGTGGTGACTTGTCCAGGGTGTACCCCGCCTTCTGCCCGAATGCAGCTGAGATAGGCTCCAGCAACCCCCTGCGACCCCGAAAGGGACAAGCGGTAGAAAACGGATGGATGGATGGATCACAATATTGCCAATCTTTTTGTTGTTCTTGTAAAATAGTGACATTTTTGGAGAAAAATTCCGATTATTATTATAATATGGCCAACATTTGAAAGTGTTCTTATAAAATTGGGACTTTTGTCGAGTAAAATTACGACTCTTTTCATAAAATTGCCAACATTTTAAGCTTTTCTTGTAAAATTATTGAGTAAAACTCCAACTTTTATTGTACAAATGTTCAGTTTTACTTGTAAAAATTTTAACTTGCGTAGAGTAAAATTACGACTTTTATTATAATACTGCCAAAAGTTTTTTCTTGTGAAATTGTGACCTTTTTCTTGTGAAATTCCAACTCATTTTTCACAACAAGCTTTTTTATATTGGCATAGTATGTATATATTATTAACAGTGTTGGGACTAACGCGTTACAAAGTAACGCCGTTAGTTTCGGCGGTAACTAGTAGTCTAACGCGTTATTTTTTATATTCAGTAACTCAGTTACCGTTACTACATGATGCGTTACTGCGTTATTTTTACGTTATTTTTTTATGTAGTGTTGGCTAGAAACAGAAGATCTGAGTGTGTTTTATTGGAGAGTTGCAGTGTCGTCCTTCTGAATGCTCTTGTGTCTGAAGGGAAGAGGCACGCTCTGTGTGTGTCTGGGTGTGGGTGAGGGGAGGGGAGGGTGGGGGGAGGGGAGGGGGGGTCGTGTCTGTGTTTACTAACAAGACATCATGGCGGGGCCAGAGTCGAGTTTCTTAATATGAAGATATTCTCACTACTTTTCTTTTGTTGAGCACAAAGACATGCACCTGGGGATCGGTTGATTGGCAACACTAAATGGTCCCTAGTGTGTGAATGTGAGTGTGAATGTTGTCTGTCTATCTGTGTTGGCCCTGTGATGAGGTGGCGACTTGTCCAGGGTGTACACCGCCTTCCGACCGAATGCAGCTGAGATAGGCTCCAGGAAAAAAATAGATGGATGTATGGCGTTAGGTCGTGGAATTCAACGTACCACTGAAACACTAACCCTAGCACTAACCCAAAACCACAACCCCTATGCTTATCCCCAAAACCTTAATTCAAACTCCAACCCAATCCTAAACCCTCAACCCTACAACAAAAAGTTCCTCAACCATAATCCGAACCCCAAACCCAAACAGATCTTCAGTGCTTGTGTGAAGCCACCGGCGTCTCACTGAGCTTCAATGCTCAAGCACGCAGAAGCGACGGCAGCCTCGTCTTGTTCTCGTCGCTCACCGGCCTTCTTTTGTGTAACCATGCAGGTGCGCGGTCCTGACTCCTCCTCCGGTGTACCGCCGCGTCGCGAGAGACGCTATTAAAGTGGCGGCAAATGGCTTCTCGGGTGACATTTGCTGACATTCAAGGAAGTGCATTTATCAGCATAGCACAGCTCACCTTGGTGAATGAAGTCCATTTGTGCGGCGATGATGGCCCGGTGGCCCTCTCTCGCTCTCAAGAACCCCACTCTCCCGCCTCCCCTGGTCCTAAGTGGAGGCCCGCACGTGCACGGGGGAAATGGCGAGGTGGCGTACGGCTTTCTCAGCCGCTCTCAAATGTCATGACGGACAAATGGTGGGGGGGGGGGACATATTTAATGGGCTAAGTGTAGCCCTTCCTGTTGTGTCTTGTCAGGTAATCAAACCCCCCCCCCCCCCACCTGTACAGCCAGGACACACCACTAATCATCCCTTGAAACTATCCGAGAAAGGAGGGGGGTCTGATA
Source organism: Nerophis lumbriciformis (assembly GCF_033978685.3). NCBI lineage: Eukaryota > Metazoa > Chordata > Actinopteri > Syngnathiformes > Syngnathidae > Nerophis > Nerophis lumbriciformis. The sequence goes on along the minus strand of NC_084549.2, from coordinate 57,993,190 downwards.
GCGACTTCTTCACTCGCTGAATAGGCTGCATATGTTTAGCCTGGTCGTTAATGTTTAAGCCCAACATGACACCTTCCTTTTTTTTTATGATTATTATAAGTGGTGCATGTTGCATGTGAGTGGAAGCATTGCTGACTCCACCAGAACATAGCGACAAGCCTGCTGACCTCATGATTGATGTTGGGTATTATACCGTCACCCTTCTCTCAGTCATGTATAATATGTCTACGCGATGACGGCGCTCTGTACGCTTTTTAATTGGTTCTGTGGCACGGAACTTGTATCGCGAAAAAAACACCACCGTTTTAAGAAGACCAACTTTTCAACAAGAAATATTGCATGTTGTTGTTGTGGCTTGTGCAGCCCTTTGAGACACTTGTGACTTAGGGCTGTATAAATAAACATTGATTGATTGACTGATTGAATGGTGTTGAGTGCATACTTGCCAACTTTGAGACCGGGGTGGGCGGGGCCGGGGGGCGGGGTTAAGGGGGGAGGAGTATATTTATAGCTAGAATTCACTGAAGTATTTCTTATATATATATATATAAATAAAATACTTGACTTTCAGTGAATTATAGCTATATATATATATATATATATATATATATATATATATATATATATATATATATATATATATATAGCTTTTTTATTATATATATATATATATATATATATATATATACATATAAATAAAATAAATACTTGACTTCCAGTCAATTCTAGCTATATATATATATGTATTTTATTATATATATATATATATATATATATATATATATATATATATATATATACATATAAATAAAATAAATACTTGAATTTCAGTGTTCATTTATTTACACATATACACACATAACACTCCTCTCTACTCATTATTGTATTTGAAAGTGCAATGCTTTGCAGCCAGTAGCACAGCCTTTGAAGGAGCATAGGTATGGGCAGTGTAATATTCTGGGTTGGAGTCAATAACCAGGCGAGGTGACAAAGTTACGTCTCTTTACTTCATACTTCAGAACCGACTCCCACACTTGCCCCTTTAAAAAATATTTAGAACTCTACATTAAAACACTCTAGTCTCTACATCTAACAACCAAAAAGCTGTGAAAACGATTTGGATTATTTACGGAACTTGTGTGAGCCTATGGCTTTACATTTTGTTACATATATAAAGGCTATATACCGTATTTTTCGGTGTATAAGTCGCACCGGAGTATAAGTCGCACCTGGCAAAAATGCATAACAAAAAAGGAAAAAAACATATATAAGTCGCACTGTGAAAAAAACTGCAACTTATAGCCCGAAAATTACGGTATATATTTTGCATTCTTCCTTATTTGCTTTATTGAGTTTAAAACCCCCCTGGCGCTGTTTTGTACTGTTTCTGTACTTGTTTTGATTATTATATATATATTTTTTATTGTAAATGTTGAATGTTAAAAATACATTTTTTGAAAAAAAAAGAAAGAAAAAAAAAAGACTCCCACACTTGCCGTCAGGGTGCGCAATACAACGTAAACAGTTGGCCAACCAAAAAGTAACCACAGAACACTATACAGTATAGTGTTCTGTGGTTACTCTTTGGCTGGCCAAGCGGACATGACGACAGGCTGTCCTCACTCAGGTCCGCACGGACCTGGAGGGGGCGTGCCTTAAGTCCGGCTGGAAATCGGGAGAATGGTTTTCCCGGGAGATTTTTGGGAGAGGCACCGAAATTCGGGAGTCTCACGGAAAATTCGGGAGGGTTGGCAAGTATGGTTGAGTGGCATTGATTGATTTAGACTTGTATTAGTAGATTGCACAGTACAGTACATATTCCGTACAAATGACCACTAAATGGTAACACCCGACTACGTTTTTCATAGGGATGTCCGATAATATCGGACTCCCGAGATTATCGGCCGATAAATGCAATGTAATATCGGAAATGATCGGTATCGGTTTCAAAAAGTAAAATGTATGACTTTTTAAAACGCCGCTGTGTACACGGACGTAGGGAGAAATACGGTGCGCCAATCAACCTTAAAGGCACTGCCTTTGCATGCCAGCCCAATCACATAACATCTACGGCTTTTCACACACACAAGTGAATGCAATGCATACTTAGTCAACAGCTAAGTGACTAAGCTTAGCGGTTATACGGCCACCCTCACACTGAGGGTGGCCGTATAAACAACTTTAACACTGTTACTAATATGCGCCACACTGTGAACCCACACCAAACAAGAATGACAAACACATTTCGGGAGAACATCCGCACCGTAACACAACATAAACACAGTAGAAAAAATACCCAGAACCCCTTGCAGCACTAACTCTTCCGGGACGCTACAATATACCTTGGGAAACCTTGTTACATTGTTTAATGCATCCAGCGGGGCATCACAACAAAATTAGGCATACTAATGTGTTAATTCCACGACTGTATAAATCGGTATCGGTTGATATCGGAATCGGTAATTAAGAGTTGGACAATATCGGAATATCGGATATCGGCAAAAAAGCCATTATCGGACATCTCTAGTTTTTCAACTTGTTTAAGTCGGGGTCCACGTTAATCAATTCCTGGTAAACATGGCATTAACAAATAGAGAGCAGGAATGATATTGAATGATACGTTTAGCTCTGGACTACAAGAACAAAGTTACTTCCATCCGCTGTTGCTGTGAGTTGAGTTATCACCGGAGTTCCTTACGGTAGTCTCTGGCTGCAGCAGTGTTGCAGAGTCCGCTTTGCAGGTTGCGTGTGGTTGCTTGTTTTTGAACGTGTGGTCGCTTATACGGCCTTGATTTTCTGTACCACAATAAAGCAAAACACGACTGTGCTAGTAGCTTTTTATTGCACTTTCCTACACGTTCCCCAATCAACCACGCCAGAGCCCAGACTGACAGAGAAACAAATGACGAGACAGAGTGTCAATTAGTGGCACTAAGTGTCAAAACCTAATCAAAATATCATTTCAAATATAGATAGAATAAGTGGTAAAAATGTAATTAAAAATGTCATATATACATATATACGCATTTGACATGATATATATACATATATATATATGTATATTTATATATATATATATATATATATAAATATATATATATATGTATATATATATACATATATATATATATATATATATATATATATATACAGTGTTGGGACTAACGCGTTACAAAGTAACGCGTTACTGTAACGCCGTTAGTTTCGGCGGTAACTAGTAATCTAATGCGTTATTTTTTTTTATTCAGTAATTTAGTTACCGTTACTAGATGATGCGTTACTGCGTTATTTTACGTTACTTTTGATGTAGTATCGGCTAGAAACAGAAGCGCTGCGGTGTCGTTCTTCTGAATCTTCCTCTGTCACAAGCCGGAGAGAAGAAAAGAGGCGCGGTCTATGTGTGTGTGGGTGTGGGGAAAAAAAGTTGTTGGCACGTTCAGTCCACACACAGCGTGGTCATGGCGAGCGGAGTAACGGAGGAGCTTGAACGCCCCCGCCATTGAATCGGTGTGTTTATAAGTGCAGACTCAGTTGTGCAAAACGAAGGTTTTAAACACATGCTGAACGTGCTTGAACCACGTTACGACATCCCGTCGCGCACCCACTTCAGCAATAAGATTGTGCCAGATCTTTATGAGCAGGAGAAGAAAAAAGTTGTGGATGAACTATCCCGAGCATCATCTGTTGCGCTCATGACAGACGGGTGGACGTCCAGCGGAGCTATAAGCGCTCACTTCATCACAGCAGACTGGGAGATGAGAAGACACGCCCCCTCTACGAGAGTCACCTTGCGCAGGTACTGACACAAGCAGTGGAGGAATGGAAGATAAAGATATCCCAGTCACACGTGATAATGCCAAAAATCAAATAATTACAGAGAATGAGGCAGGACTGGGACCACAGATAGGTGCTTTGCACATGTAGTGAATTTGGGATCATAGAAGGGAATCTCAGTCAATAGGATGGAGCGCCTCTTTGGGAGGATCAGGAAGGTTTCTTACTTCCACCCAAGCACAACAGCTGCTCATGTGCTTAAGACAAAGCAAGAAATGCTAAAGCTGCCTGCTCATACATGATGTCCCAACGAGGTGGAACTCCACTTATGATATGTTAGAGCAGCAGGCAGCTATATACTCTGCATTGACCCACAACACCCTGAAGACAAATGTCACCCTGTCTGATGATGATGTGAGAGTGGCAGGTGAGGTCCTCCAGGTGCTTAAACCCCTCAAAAGTGTTCCATCTCTACTGAGCACTGAAACTTCACCATCTGTGTCAATGATCCTGCCACTGAAAACAAGTATTCTACAATCCATGGCTCCAAGTGTGGAAGACAGCAGAATCACTCCAGATGTCAGGCTTTATGTTTCAAGGAAGATGATGTGCCTTCTTATGTTGCACTTTAACTTGTTTTTTATTCATGGTCATTGGTCCAAGTTTAAAGAAAGGAGGAATGCCTTTTTATGTTGCACTGTTTTTCATTAATTATGTTAAAAGGAAAATAAAAATGTATGTCAAGTTGATCAACAGATTGTATTATTCTCCAGTGCAATAACAGTACTGAAATGAAGGCAAAAAGGGCATTAATGGGAGCTTAAAAAAAAAAAGAAGAAAAAAAGAAGTAACTAAATAGTTACTTTTCACAGTAGCGCATTACTTTTTGGTGTAAGTAACAGAGTTAGTAACTGAGTTACTTTTGAAATAAAGTAACTAGTAACTGTAACTAGTTACTTGTTTTCAGTAACTAACCCAACACTGTATATATAGTAAATGTATATTTATATGTACTATATGTATATACATAAATATACACACATTCACATATATACACACACATATATACAATAAATATATACCTATATGTAGTATGTATATACACACATATTGCTATATATGTATATAAATATATACACATATATACACACACATATATGTATATATACCTATATATATGTATATATACCTATATATATATATATATATATATATATATATATATATATATATATATATATATATATATGTATGTGTGGGAAAAAAAATCACAAGACTATTTCATCTCTACAGGCCTGTTTCATGAGGGGGGGTACCCTCAATCATCAGGAGATTTTAATGGGAGCATTCGCATACCATGGTTTATATAGGGCACAGAGTGGGTGGGTACAGGCTGGCGTAGGGGCGTGGTGATTGGCTCATGTGTTACCTAGGAGGTGTTTCCGTCTATGGCGGCATGCTGTTACAATTTCGCTGCGCTTGTTGAGGGATGACAGGTCTGGACGGTAAATAATAAACAGTTTCTCTTTCAAGCATAGGTTGCATCTTTTATTACCACTATTGTAAGGTGTGCTGGATGCAAGAATTTGCCATGTTATTGAATATTCAACATTATTGTCTTTGAGGTCCCAAATGTGTTTGCTGAGTTCTGTGGTATTTCGCAGGTTTTTGTTCCTGAAAGAAGCCTTGTGATTGTTCCATCTGGTTTTGAATTCTCCCTCGGTTAATCCTACATATGTGTCGGATGTGTTAATGTCCTTGCGTATTACCTTAGATTGGTAGACAACTGATGTTTGTAAGCACCCCCCGTTGAGAGGGCAATCAGGTTTCTTTCGGCAGTTACAGCCTTTGTTGGTTTTGGAGTCGCTCTGTCTGGGGGCCGACGGCTCATTTGCAATTGTTTTGTTGTGGTTTGAGATGATTTGTCGTATATTGTTCATGCAGCTGTAGCTCAATTTAATGTTGTTCTTGTTGAATACTTTTCTTAGGGTGTTGTCTTTGGGAAAGTGGTTGTCAATCAGATTGAGGAATTTGTGTCCAATGTTAGTTGAGACGTTTTTGCTGTATGGGGGGTTGTACCAGATGATGTCGTTTCGTTTTCTGTACTTTTTTGGCTGGTTTCCTGGCGTGGGTTCATAGGTGAGGGTGAAATTGTATCCGCTTTCATCAAGGGCTTTTTGGTACGGGGGGGTTGCTTGGTCAAATTCAGCTTTGCTAGATGACAGCATCGATAGCCTTTTATTGATTCCGGTAGGTATTCTTTTCGTGGTGGTGGGTGGGTGGTTGCTGTCATGGTGCACGTATTGGAGTGTTGTGTTAGGTTTCGTGAATGGTTGGTAGCTGTTATTTCTCAGGTTGAAAGTGACGTCAAGGAAGTTGACGGTTTGCTTGTTGGCTTCAATCGTGATCCGTAGGCCGCTTAGCGCATCAAGAAAGTAAACAACCTCATCATAGCTGCCGATAAAACCACAAACTTCTACAGAATGGACATACCAGAACACCACACCTTACTGGACAGAAGCATCACCAAATCATACAAAAAAGCGCAACCCAACACCTTACAGAACATCCACCTGGAAAATAAAAGGATCGCGGCTGAACTGGACATTGAGGACAGGGTGGACGCCACAGCCAACAAGGAAGCCTTCATCACATTGAAGGACCACAAACCCAACTTCGCAAATAACCCAACATGCCGACTAATAAACCCAACTAAATCTGAAATAGGAAAAATCAGCAAAATAATCCTGGACAGAGTCAACACAAAAATCAAGGACAAAACACCACTCAACCAATGGAGAAATACAGCAGCAGTAATCAAATGGTTCAACAACATCCAAGACAAACAACAGCACAACTTTATCTCCTTTGATATCGAGGAATTTTACCCTTCCATCACGCAAGACCTACTGACTCAAGCACTAGACTTCGCCTCAGACTATGACTCAATCACAGGCAACGAAAGAAACATCATCATCCACGCAAAAAACTCCATTCTCATCCACAACAGTACACCATGGCAAAAAAAGAACAATGCAACATTTGACGTCACTATGGGAAGTTTTGACGGAGCAGAAACGTGTGAACTCGTTGGGAGTTTCCTCCTCTCCCAGCTCGCTAGCCTCAATCTGAACCTTGGTATTTACCGTGATGACGGACTGGCAGTGTGTCGCGCCTCGACAAGGAGCAGCGAGAATACCAAGAAGCGCATATGCCAAATTTTCAAAGAGAACGGCCTACGGATCACGATTGAAGCCAACAAGCAAACCGTCAACTTCCTTGACGTCACTTTCAACCTGAGAAATAACAGCTACCAACCATTCACGAAACCCAACACAACACTCCAATACGTGCACCATGACAGCAACCACCCACCCACCACCACGAAAAGAATACCTACCGGAATCAATAAAAGGCTATCGATGCTGTCATCTAGCAAAGCTGAATTTGACCAAGCAACCCCCCCGTACCAAAAAGCCCTTGATGAAAGCGGATACAATTTCACCCTCACCTATGAACCCACGCCAGGAAACCAGCCAAAAAAGTACAGAAAACGAAACGACATCATCTGGTACAACCCCCCATACAGCAAAAACGTCTCAACTAACATTGGACACAAATTCCTCAATCTGATTGACAACCACTTTCCCAAAGACAACACCCTAAGAAAAGTATTCAACAAGAACAACATTAAATTGAGCTACAGCTGCATGAACAATATACGACAAATCATCTCAAACCACAACAAAACAATTGCAAATGAGCCGTCGGCCCCCAGACAGAGCGACTCCAAAACCAACAAAGGCTGTAACTGCCGAAAGAAACCTGATTGCCCTCTCAACGGGGGGTGCTTACAAACATCAGTTGTCTACCAATCTAAGGTAATACGCAAGGACATTAACACATCCGACACATATGTAGGATTAACCGAGGGAGAATTCAAAACCAGATGGAACAATCACAAGGCTTCTTTCAGGAACAAAAACCTGCGAAATACCACAGAACTCAGCAAACACATTTGGGACCTCAAAGACAATAATGTTGAATATTCAATAACATGGCAAATTCTTGCATCCAGCACACCTTACAATAGTGGTAATAAAAGATGCAACCTATGCTTGAAAGAGAAACTGTTTATTATTTACCGTCCAGACCTGTCATCCCTCAACAAGCGCAGCGAAATTGTAACAGCATGCCGCCATAGACGGAAACACCTCCTAGGTAACACATGAGCCAATCACCACGCCCCTACGCCAGCCTGTACCCACCCACTCTGTGCCCTATATAAACCATGGTATGCGAATGCTCCCATTAAAATCTCCTGATGATTGAGGGTACCCCCCCTCATGAAACAGGCCTGTAGAGATGAAATAGTCTTGTGATTTTTTTTCCCACACATACATATATTGCGCTCTA
>NC_084549.2:57952500-57975000 GCF_033978685.3 Nerophis lumbriciformis | reverse complement strand
AACACACACACACAAACACACACACACACACACTCTTGTATTTCTTACCTTCTTGAGACCTCCAAAAAATGCCTACCTTTTTGGGACCACCCTTTCTAGATATATAAAGATTTGTATTTACAACATTAATAATATATACAAACTATGCAAATATAAAAAAAGGTAAGCTTTTTGTTAATTATTTTTATTGTTTTGTTTGTAATTGGTTTTTAATCTTCATTATTTACTTCAACAATATGTTTCTATAAACATTATTTTGATTTGTATTTTTATTAATTTTGGCCCAAAGGGACGCATTTCAATTTCTTACACACACACGCATGTTATTACATATCTTGACCAGAGGGGGAGCACTTAACATTTTTACACACACTTGTTATTTCATATGTTGACCGGAGGGGAAGCCATTTTAAAACTGACACACAGTCAATTTGAAAAACCCCTCCTTTTTGGGACCACCCTAATTTTGATAAATTTCACCACCAGGGGTGCTAATGAGACATTCTCTATTAGATGCAATGGTTTTCCCTATTGGGACCATGATTTATGTCCTAACTTGTCCACCACTCCTCATATGGAAGGCCCTTTTCCTTGTTGATGTCTCATGAAGGGTATAAATACAAGAACACACACACACACACATACATATACACACATACTTTCCTGTATTTGATACCTTCTTGAGACCTCAGAAAAAATGCCTACCTCTAGTATTCTAATAAAAGTCATAATTTTACTCAAATCATGTCAACATTTTACAAGAACAACTGAACATTTGTGCAATATTAGGATGAAAGTTGGAATTTTACTCAACAACAGTCTCAATTTAACAAAAAAAGCTTAAAAATTTGGCAATTTTATAAAAAGAGTAGTCATTTTATTCGACAAAAGTCACAATTTTATAAGAACATTTTAAACTTTCGACAATATCATATTAATAATCTGAATTTTACTTGGCAACATTTTTACAAAAGTCATAATTTTACTCAAAAAAATGTAACTATTTTACAAGAACAACAAAAAAAATGGCAATATTGTGATACAAGTCAGAATTTTTCAAGACAAATGTCACCATTTTCTATTAAAAACTAATACTTTTACATAAAAAAGTTATAATTTTACGAGAAAATATTGCAATATTACAGGAACAGAAAGAATATGAGAAATTGTTCCCAATTTTATAAGAAAAAAGTCGACACATTGTGAGAAAAACACTGCTTTTAGTTAATGATTATTTTTTTGTATTTTTTGTTTGTAATTAGGTTTTAATCCTCATTATTTACAGTATGTCTCTATAACTTTATATATTTTTTTATATTAATTTTGGCCAAAGGGGCCGCATTTCAATTTCTTACACACACCTGTTATTACATATGTTGACCAGAGGGGGAGCACTTAACATTTTTATACACCCTTGTTATTTCATATGTTGACCAGAAGGGGAGCACTTTTAAAACCGACACACAGTCAATTTGAAAACCCCCTCCTTTTTGGGACCACCTTAATTTTGATAGATTTCACCACCAGGGGTGCAAATGAGACATTCTCTATTAGATGCAATAGTTTTCCCTATTGGGACCATGATTTATGTCCTAACTTGTTCACCGGTTCATATGGAAGGCCCTTTTCCCTGTTGATGTCTCAAGAAGGGTAGAAATACAAGAACACGCACTGACGCACACACACACACTTACACACGTATACACACTTTCCTGTATTTGTTACCTTTTTGAGACCTCAGAAAAATGCCTACCTCTAGTATTATAATAAAAGTCATAATTTTACTCAAATCATGTCAAGATTTTACAAGAACAACTAAACATTTGTGCAATATTATGATGAAAATTGGAATTTTACTCATTAACAGTCTCAATTTAACAAAAAAAGCTTAAAAATTGGGCAATTTTATGAAAAGAGTCGTCATTTTACTCGACAAAAGTTACAATTTTATAAGAACATTTTAAACTTTCGACAATATCATAATAATAATCTGAATTTTACTTGGCAAAATTTTTACAAAAGTCATAATTTTACTCAAAAAATTTCACTATTTTACAAGAACAACAAAACAATTGGCAATATTGTGATAAAAGTCAGAATTTTATATGACAAATGTCACCATTTTGCATTAAAAAGTAATAATTTTACATAAAAAAGTTATAATTTTACGAGAAAATATTGCAATATTACAGAAACAGAAAGAATATGAGGAATTGTTCCCAATTTTAAAAGAAAAAAGTCGACACATTGTGAGAAAAAGATTGCTTGTAGTTAATTATTTAAAAAAAAAATTATTTTGTGTTTGTATTTAGTGTTTAATCTTTATTATTTACTTCAAGTTCTTACAGTATGTCTCTATAACTTTATTTAAAAATTTTACCACCATGGGTGCTAATGAGACATTCTCTATTAGATGAAATGGTTTTCCCTATTGGGACCAAGATTTATGTCCTAACTTGTCCACCGCTCCTCATATGGAAGGCCCTTTTCCTTGTTGATGTCTCAAGAAGGGTATAAATACAAGAACACACACACACACACACACACACACACATACATATACACACATACTTTCCTGTATTTGTTACCTTCTTGAGACCTCAGAAAAATGCCTACCTCTAGTATTATAATAAAAGTCATAATTTTACTCAAATCATGTCACAATTTTACAAGAACAACTAAACATTTGTGCAATATTATGATGAAAGTTGGAATTTTACTCAATAACAGTCTCAATTTAACAAAAAAAGCTTAAAAATTGGGCAATTTTATGAAAAGAGTCGTCATTTTACTCGACAAAAGTCACAATTTTATAAGAACATTTTAAACTTTCGACAATATCATAATAATAATCTGAATTTTACTTGGCAACATTTTTACAAAAGTCATAATTTTACTCAAAAAATGTCACTATTTTACAAGAACAACAAAACAATTGGCAATATTGCGATAAAAGTCAGAATTTTATATGACAAATGTCACCATTTTCCATTAAAAAGCAATAATTTTACATAAAAAGTTATAATTTTACGAGAAAATATTGCAATATTACAGAAACAGAAAGAATATGAGAAATTGTTGCCAATTTTATAAGAAAAAAGTCGATACATTGTGAGAAAAAGACTGTTTGTAGGTAATTATTATTTTATTTATTTATTTTGTGTTTTTGTTTTGTGTTTAATCTTTATTATTTACTTCAAGTTATTACAGTATGTCTTTATAACTTTTTTTAAATTATTTTTTTTAATAAATTTTGGCCAAAGCGGGCTCATTTCCATTTCTTACACACACCTGTTATTACATATGTTGACCAGAGGGGGAGCACTTAACATTTTTACACTCCCTTGTTATTTCATATGTTGACCAGAGGGGGAGCACTTTTAAAACCGACACACGGTCAATTTGAAAAACCCCTCCTTTTTGGGACCGCCCTAATTTTGATAAATTTCACCACCAGGGGTGCTAATGAGACATTCTCTATTAGATGCAATGCTTTTCCGTATTGGGACCATGATATATGTCCTAACTTGTTCACCGGTCCTCATATGGAATGCCCTTTTCCTTGTTGATGTCTCAAGAAAGGTATAAATACAAGAACACACACATACATATACACACATACTTTCCTGTATTTGTTACCTTCTTGAGACCTCAGAAAAAATGCCTACCTCTAGTATTCTAATAAAAGTCGTAATTTTACTCAAATCATGTCAACATTTTTCAAGAACAACTGAACATTTGTGCAATATTATGATGAAAGTTGTCTCAATTTAACAAAAAAATCTTAAAAATTTGGCAAATTTATTAAAAGAGTCATCATTTTAATCGACAAAAGTCACAATTTTATAAGAAAATTTTAAACTTTCGACAATATCATAATAATAATCTGAATTTTACTTTTTTTACAAGTCATAATTTTACTCAAAAAATGTCACTATTTTACAAGAACAACAAAACAATTGGCAATATTGCGATAAAAGTCAGAATTGTATATGACAAATGTCACCATTTTGCATTAAAGAGTAATAATTTTACATAAAAAAGTTATAATTTTACGAGAAAATATTGCAATATTACAGAAACAGAAAGAATATGAGGAATTGTTCCCAATTTTAAAAGAAAAAAGTCGACACATTGCGAGAAAAAGACTGCTTGTAGTTAATTATTATTTTATTTATTTATTTTGTGTTTTTGTTTTGTGTTTAACCTTTATTATTTACTTCAAGTTATTACAGTATGTCTTTATAACTTTTTTTAAAATAATTTTTAAAAATAAATTTTGGCCAAAGGGGGCGCATTTCAATTTCTTACACACACCTGTTATTACATATGTTGACCAGAGGGGGAGCACTTTTAAAACCGACACACAGTCAATTTGAAAGATCCCTCCTTTCCGTATGGGACCAGGATTTCGGTCCCATATGGAAGGTACTTTTCCTTGCTGATGTCTCAAGAACGGTAGAAATACAAGAACACACACACACACACACACACACACACAAACACACACACACACACACACACACACACACACACGCACACAAGGTGTAAAAAGTGTAAAACCCGGTAGTAGCTGTGTAATATTACCTTCCTGCAGGCAAAATGTAAAGAGCGAGCAGAAGTGACAAGACGAGCGCTGATTGATGGACTCGACCTTTCCCCCCGCCCCCCCTTCTGCATTCTAGTGAATATCTCAGACACAATTCCTATACTTTATCTTTTATAAAATGCATTTCAAAAAAGCCGTGGCGCAGCAGGCAGGACTGTGTGCACTTTACAAAATAGAAGCAGTTTACCGCGTGTCGTTTGACTGACGTGTTGGCATTAAAACAGCGTTGCCTTGAAACGAGCGCCTTGACTGCTATCTTCATCTTTATTGTAGAGTATATTTACATATTGAGCATGCCACGTGAAAAGTTGATAGTTTTGCAATTCAATCAGATTCAGTCCACATGGCTAATGAAGCATTTTTAAATATATTTTTACAGTAATTATAGTGGAACCTCGATTTGCAAACTTAATTAGTTGTCGAACATGGTTTGGGAAGAGAAAAGTTTGTATAGTGAAACAGAGTTCCCTATAAGAAACAATGTAAATATGAATAACAGGTTCCAGCCTCGACAAAAGTTCACATTTTAAATTGTACACTTTGTACACATTATAAAGTGCTATACAGTACAAAAAATCATAACAAGGGATCAACTTTTTGCTTAATAAAAAACAACAAGAAGCTACTGTATGCTCTGATCTGCCAACACGCGCACAAATCACTATGGTGTCTTTTAGAGTTGTCCCGATACCAATATTTTGGTACCGGGTACCGGTAGGACAGGTATTTTTCAAAGGCGGTATAGTACCGAATATGATTCATTAGTATCGTGGTACTATACTAATACCGTACAACCCTAGTGCCTTCTCACAAAAAAAAAAAATCACTTCAATTTCAACAGCCATAATCAAATCAAATCAAACTTTATTTATATTGCACTTTATATGCACAGGCAAGTGGCAAACACAAAAATGTTGTACAAAACAAAAAAACAAAAAAACAATAATAGAAGAAGAGAAGAAAACCTACACACGCATTTACACACATGTCATATATACATATATACGCATTTGACATGATATATATACAGTACATATATATATATATATATATATATATATATATATATATATATATATATATATATATATATATATATATATATATATATATATATGTATAGTAAATGTATATTTATATGTACTATATGTATATACATAAATATACACACATTCACATATATACACACACATATATACAGTAAATATATACTTATATGTAGTATATATATATACATATATGTATGTATAAATGTGTATATATATATATATATATATATATATATATATATATATATATATATATATATATATATATATGTCTTAATAAGGTTATCCAAAAAATAGTGCTCGATACCGTAGTAGAGCGCAATATATGTATGTGTGGGAAAAAAAATCACAGGACTATTTCATCTCTACAGGCCTGTTTCATGAGGGGTTCCCTCAATCATCAGGAGATTTTTGATTGAGGGAACCCCCTGAGTCTTGTGATTTTTTCCCCCACACATACATATATATATATATATATATACTGTATATGTGGAGTTATGTACTTAACAAAACAAGGTGAAATAACCGAAAACATGTTTTATATTCTAGTTTCTTCAAATTAGCCACCCTTTTCTCTGATTACTGCTTTGCACACTCTTGGTATTCTCTCGATGAGCTTCAAGCACACCTGTGAAGTGAAAACCATTTCAGGTGACAGCCTCTTGAAGTTCATCAAGAGAATGCCAAGAGTGCGCGGAAAAGTAATCAGAGCAAAGGGTGGCTATTTTGAAGAAACTAGAATATAAAACATGTTTTCATTATTTACATTTTTTTGTTAAGTACATAACTGCTGCCTTCAGTGACAATCTACAATGTAAATAGTCATGAAAATAAAGAAAACACATTCAATGAGAAGGTGTGTCCAAACTATATATATATATATGTGTGTATTACAGGATAAGATTGTCCGTGTAGAGCTAAAGAACAGGGCTGTGATTCTTTGGGCTGAGATTCGATTCTTGTGGGGTAACAATTCAATTCAGAATTGATTCTAGATTTAAAATGATTCCTAAAAACGCAGCACTCTGTCATGTCTAAGAGGCTCTTTGACTAGTGGTTTTGCTGTAGGTCTCTGAAAACAGTAGAACCCTTGATCATATAGAGGATCTTTTACTAGTGTTTTTGCCAGAGGTCCTAAAAATGCAGAGTGCTCTGTCATAGAGGATCTTTGACTAACATGTTTTAGGTCACAGAGGACGCCTGTTATACAGATGATCTTTGACTAGTGTTTGTAGTAGGTCCTAAAAATCACAGCACACTCTGTAATATAGAGGATCTTTGACTAGTGTTTTTTAGATTCTTAAAATCACACATGGCTCCTTTCATGGAGATAATCTTTGACTAGCGTTTTTGCAGTAGGTCTCTGAAATCAGCAGAATATCTTTGGCTAGTGTTTTTGCCAGAGATCCCAAAAACGCAGAGCGCTCCGCCGTATAGAAGATCTTTGACTAGTGTTCTTAAGATCCCTCAAATAACGCAGGGCTCCTGTCATTTAGAGGATCTTTGACTAGTGTTCTTTAGATCCTTAAAATCACACAGGGCTCCTTTCATGGAGAGAATCTTTGACTAGCGTTTTTGCAGTTGGTCTCTGAAAACAGTAGAACCCTTGGTCATATAGAAGATATTCGGCTAGTGTTTTTGCCAGAGGTCCTAAAAACGCAGAGCGCTCTGTCATATAGAAGATCTTTGACTAGTGTTCTTAAGCTCCTTAAAATCACACAGCTCTTGTCATATGGAGGATCTTTGACTAGTGTTCTTAAGATCCTTAAAATCACACAGGGCTCCTTCAAGAATCTTTGACTCGTGTTTTTGCTGTAGGTCTCTGAAAACATTAGAACCCTTGGTCGTATAGAGGATCTTCGGCTAGTGTTTTTGCCATAGGTCCCAAAAACACAAAGCGCTCTGTTATATAGAGGATCTTTGACCAGTGTTTTTAGATTCCTAAAATCCTACAGGACTCCTGTTACATAGAGGATCTTTGACTAGTGTTTTTGCAGTAGGTGCCGAGAAATGCAGAACACTCTTTTATACACAGGATCTTTGTTGTTTTATATCCTTAAAATCACACAGGGCTCCTGTCATTAAGAGGTTTGTTGACTGGAATTTTTTGCAGTAGGTCTCTGAAATAGAATGCTCAGTCATATGGAGGATGTTAGACTAGTGTTTTTGTCATCGGTCCTAAAAAGAGTGTGCTATCCTATATATGAGCTTTGACTAAAGTCCTTAAAATTCGATTCATAATCAATACTTTTTTAGTAACATTGGGTGCCGGTTCCATGATTAACAGACAAACAGCTTTGTATTACTGACTTATCTGTACAGACTATATATGGGCATCATTAATTTGATTAAAAAAAATAAAAAAAATGATTTTTGATTTTGTTTTCAATTGATTAAAAATCGTTACAAATAAAAATCACGATTAGTTAGAAAATCGTCCTTTAGATCCTTAAAATCACACAGGGCTCCTTTCATGGAGAGAATCTTTGACTAGCGTTTTTGCAGTAGGTCTCTGAAAACAGTAGAACCCTTGGTCATATCAAATCAAATCAAATCAACTTTATTTATAGAGCACATTGAGAATCTTCGGCTAGTGTTTTTGCCAGAGGTCCTAAAAACGCAGAGCGCTCCGTCATATAGAAGATCTTTGAGTAGCGTTCTTAAGATCCTTAAAATAACACAGGGCTCCTTTCATATCGAGGATCTTTGACTAGTGTTTTTTTTAGATACTTAAAATCCCACAGGGCTCTTTTAAGAATCTTTGACTAGCGTTTTTGCAGTAGGTCTCTGAAAACAGTAGAACCCTTGGTCGTATAGAGGATCATCGGCTAGTGTTTTTGTCAGAGGTCCCAAAAACGCAGAGCGCTCCGTCATATAGAAGATCTTTGACTAGTGTTCTGATGATCCTTAAAATCAGACAGGGCTCCTGTCATTTAGAGGATCTTTGACTAGTGTTCTTTAGATCCTTAAAATCACACAGGGCTCTTTTAAGAATCTTTGACTAGTGTTTTTGCAGTAGATCTCTGAAAACAGTAGAACCCTTGGTCGTATAGAGGATCTTCGGCTAGTGTTTTTGCCAGAGGTCCCAAAAACGCAGAGCGCTCCGTCATATAGAATATCTTTGACTAGTGTTCTTAAGATCCTTAAAATCACACAGGGCTCCTGTCATTGAGAAGATATTTGACTAGTGTTCTGTAGATCCTTAAAATCACACAGGGCTCCTTTAAGAATCTTCGACTAGCGTTTTTGCAGTAGGTCTCTGAAAACAGTAGAACCCTTGGTCATATAGAGGATCATCGGCTAGTGTTTTTGCCAGAGGTCCCAAAAACGCAGAGCGCTCCGTCATATAGAAGATCTTTGACTAGTGTTCTTACGATCCTTAAAATCAGACAGGGCTCCTGTCATTTAGAGGATCTTTGACTAGTGTTCTTTAGATCCTTAAAATCACACAGGACTCCTTCAAGATTCTTTGACTAGTGTTTTTGCCAGAGGTCCCAAAAACGCAGAGCGCTCCGTCATATAGAAGATCTTTGACTAGTGTTCTTAAGATCCTTAAAATCACACAGGGCTCTTTTAAGAATCTTTGACTAGTGTTTTTGCAGTAGGTCTCTGAAAACATTAGAACCCTTGGTCGTATAGAGGATCTTCGGCAAGTGTTTTTGCCATAGGTCCCAAAAACGCAGAGCGCTCCGTCATATAGAAGATCTTTGACTAGTGTTCTTAAGATCCTTAAAATCACACATGGCTCCTGTCATATGGAGGATCGTTGACTAGTGTTCTTAAGATCCTTAAAATCACACAGGGCTCCTTCAAGAATCTTTGACTCGTGTTTTCGCTGTAGGTCTCTGAAAACATTTGAACCCTTGGTCCTATAGAGGATCTTCGGCTAGTGTTTTTGCCAGAGGTCCCAAAAACACAAAGCGCTCTGTTATATAGAGGATCTTTGACCAGTGTTTTTAGATTCCTAAAATCCAACAGGACTCCTGTTACATAGAGGATCTTTGACTAGTGTTTTTGCAGTAGGTCCTAGAAATGCAGAACACTCTTTTATACACAGGATCTTTGACTAGTGTTTCTTTTAGATTACTTAAAATCACACAGGGCTCCTGTCATTAAGAGGTTTGTTGACTGGAATTTATTTGCAGTAGGTCTCTGAAATAGAATGCTCAGTCATATGGAGGATGTTTGACTAGTGTTTTTGTCATCTGACCTAAAAAGAGCGTGCTGTCCTATATATTCGATTCATAATCAATACTTTTTTAGTAACATTGAGTGCCGGTTCTATGATTAACAGACAAACAGCTTTGTATTACTGACTTATCTGTACAGACTATATATGGGGATCAACAATTTGATTAAAAAAAAAATATATATATATATATTTTTGATTTTGTTTTCAATTGATTAAAAATCATTACAAATAAGAATCATGATTAATTAGAAAATCGTCCTTTAGATCCTTAAAATCACACAGGGCTCCTTTCATGGAGAGAATCTTTGACTAGCGTTTTTGCAGTAGGTCTCTGAAAACAGTAGAACCCTTGGTCATATAGAAGATCTTCGGCTAGTGTTTTTGCCAGAGGTCCTAAAAACGCAGAGCGCTCCGTCATATAGAAGATCTTTGAGTAGTGTTCTTAAGATCCTTAAAATAACACAGGGCTCCTGTCATTAAGAGGTTTGTTGACTAGAATTTTTTTTGCAGTAGGTCTTTGAAATAGAATGCTCAGTGATATGGAGGATGTTCAACTAGTGTTTTTGTCATCAGTCCTAAAAAGAGCGTGCTATCCTATATATGATCTTTGACTAAAGTTTTTTAGGTCCTTAAAATTCGATTCATAATCAATACTTTTTTAGTAACATTGGGTGCCGGTTCTATGATTAGCAGACAGACAGCTTTGTATTACTGACTTATCTGTACAGACTATATATGGGCATCAACAATTTGATTTAAAAAAAAATATATATGTATTTTTGATTTTGTTTTCAATTGATTAAAAATCGTTACAAATAAGAATCACGATTAATTAGAAAATCGTTTTTTGTTTCAACACCCCTACCTTTTACGCTCTTCACTTGTCCTGCGTTTATGCAGCCTTGGAAGGCGATGGCGTCTGTTCTGCATTCCTGTCAGCGCCTTCATCAGCAGCTTATTAGCCCCGGCCTCCCTTCCTCGTCCTCCCTTCCTGGTGTTTATGCCGGTCTCGGCCCTCCCGTCGCCGCCCCGAGGCGAGCGCTCTCGCCTTTTAGCATAACAAGCGTGCGCCTTGCCGTCCGGGGTCCGTGGTCATTATCCAGCACCCTGCGGGCCGTGCATTCCCAAGTACCCTCCCCCCCCGGGTCCCCGGGCGTCCCGCAGGGCACTGTTCTGGGAACAGTTTTTCATTAAGGCGCTCATTTTGCACACACTGTGATTTGCATGTGTTCTTTTAAATAGTTTTTAAAAAGCCAGGCGGCCCCCGACCTCCCACCCCCCCTTGCATTAAACGCCGCCCCAGTAGAACTATTAAGTGCGGGGACAAGCGGCGGCTGTTTGTGTCATTTCAATTCCGGCGCGATGGGACGGCGCCACTTCGGCCCTCTTTGTGAACACGCAGCCCGCTGCTTAGCATCGCATTTGCCTTAATGCTTCTGCACAGCGTTTATGATTACTTACACACATTACACACAAACACGCCATCCTGCGCCAAAGCCACCCCCTCGCCCTGGTCCCAGACACATCAAGTACGGCCCTCTTCATGTCCAATTACTATCTGTCTCCTTGGTGGAGCCTCATGGCCCGACATCTTTGAACACCTTAATATCACCGTGGCCCCTCTACAACACAATATTTCCTCGAAATCACAGAGGACTGCTGTTTAATACAGGATCTTTGATTCCTGTTTTTGCCATACGTCCTAAAAACGTAGAGCGCCCTGTCGTATAGAGGATCTTTGACCAATGTTTTTCAGATCCTTAAAATCACACAGGGCTCCTGTCATATAGAGGATCTTTGACTAGTGTTCTTTAGATCCTTGAAATCACACAGGGCTCCTGTCATATAGAAGATCTTTGACTAGTGTTCTTTAGATATTTAAAATCACACAGGGCTCCTGTCGTACACAGGATCTTTGACTAGTGTTTTTTTTCCAACGCAGAGCGCTCCGTCGTATAGAGGATCTTTGACTAGTGTTCTTCAGATCCTTAAAATCACACAGGGCTCCTGTCATATAAAGGACCTTTGACTAGTGTTCTTTAGATTCTTAAAATCACACAGGGCTCATGTCATATAGAGGATATTTGACTAGTGTTCTTTAGATCCTTGAAATCACACAGGGCTCCTGTCATACACAGGATCTTTGACTAGTGTTTTTTTTTCCAACGCAGAGCGCTCCGTCGTATAGAGGATCTTTGACTAGTGTTCTTCAGATCCTTAAAAACACACAGGGCTCCTGTCATATAAAGGACCTTTGACTAGTGTTCTTTAGATCCTTGAAATCACACAGGGCTCCTGTTATATACAGGATCTTTGACTAGTATTCTTTAGATATTTAAAATCACACAGGGCTCCTGTCATACACAGGATCTTTGACTAGTGTTTTTTTTTCCAACGCAGAGCGCTCCGTCGTATAGAGGATCTTTGACTAGTGTTCTTCAGATCCTTAAAAACACACAGGGCTCCTGTCATATAAAGGACCTTTGACTAGTGTTCTTTAGATCCTTGAAATCACACAGGGCTCCTGTTATATACAGGATCTTTGACTAGTATTCTTTAGATATTTAAAATCACACAGGGCTCCTGTCATACACAGGATCTTTGACTATTGTTTTTTTTCCAACGCAGAGCGCTCCGTCGTATAGAGGATCTTTGACTAGTGTTCTTCACATCCTTAAAATCACACAGGGCTCCTGTCATATAAAGGACCTTTGACTAGTGTTCTTCCGATCCTTAAAATCACACAGGGCTCCTGTCGTATACACGATCTTTGACTAGTGTTCTTTAGATATTTAAAATCACACAGGGCTCCTGTCATACACAGGATCTTTGACTAGTGTTTTTTTTCCAACGCAGAGCGCTCCGTCGTATAGAGGATCTTTGACTAGTGTTCTTCACATCCTTAAAATCACACAGGGCTCCTGTCATATAAAGGACCTTTGACCAGTGTTCTTTAGATTCTTAAAATCACACAGGGCTCATGTCATATAGAGGATCTTTGACTAGTGTTCTTTAGATCCTTGAAATCACACAGGGCTCCTGTCATATAGAGGATCTTTGACTAGTGTTCTTTAGATATTTAAAATCACACAGGGCTCCTGTCATACACAGGATCTTTGACTAGTGTTTTTTTTCCAACGCAGAGCGCTCCGTCGTATAGAGGATCTTTGACTAGTGTTCTTCAGATCCTTAAAATCACACAGGGCTCATGTCGTATAAAGAACCTTTGACTAGTGATCTTCAGATCCTTAAAATCACACAGGGCTCCTGTCATATAGAGGATCTCTGACTAGTGTTCTTTAGATCCTTGAAATCACACAGGGCTCCTGTCATATACATGATCTTTGACTAGTGTTCTTTAGATATTTAAAATCACACAAGGCTCCTGTCATACACAGGATCTTTGACTAGTGTTTTTTTTCCAACGCAGAGCGCTCCGTCGTATAGAGGATCTTTGACTAGTGTTCTTCAGATCCTTAAAATCACACAGGGCTCCTGTCATATAGAGGATCTTTGACTAGTGTTCTTTAGATCCTTGAAATCACACAGGGCTCCTGTCATATACAGGATCTTTGACTAGTGTTCTTTAGATATTTAAAATCACACAGGGCTCCTGTCATACACAGGATCTTTGACTAGTGTTTTTTTTCCAATGAAGAGCGCTCCGTCGTATAGAGGATCTTTGACTAGTGTTCTTCAGATCCTTAAAATCACACGGGGCTCCTGTCATACACAGGATCTTTGACTAGTGTTTTTTTTTCAACGCAGAGCGCTCCGTCGTATAGAGGATCTTTGACTAGTGTTCTTCAGATCCTTAAAATCACACAGGGCTCCTGTCATATAAAGGACCTTTGACTAGTGTTCTTCAGATCCTTAAAATCACACAGGGCTCCTGTCATATAGAGGATCTTTGACTAGTGTTCTTTAGATCCTTGAAATCACACAGGGCTCCTGTCATATACAGGATCTTTGACTAGTGTTCTTTAGATATTTAAAATCACACAGGGCTCCTGTCATACACAGGATCTTTGACTAGTGTTTTTTTTTCCAACGAAGAGCGCTCCGTCGTATAGAGGATCTTTGACTAGTGTTCTTCAGATCCTTAAAATCACACGGGGCTCCTGTCATACACAGGATCTTTGACTAGTGTTTTTTTCCCAACGCAGAGCGCTCCGTCGTATAGAGGACTCGTGTTTTTGCCATAGGTGCTAAAAACGCAGAGTTCTCCGTTATATAGAGGATCTTTGACTAGTGTTCTTAAGCTCCTTAAAAGTCACACAGGGCTCCTGTCATAGATGATCTTTGGTTAGTGTTTTTTAGATCCTTAAAATCACACAGGACTCATGTTTAATACAGGATCTTTGACTCGTGTTTTTGCCATACGTCCTAAAAATGCAGAGCACTCCGTCTTATAGAGGATCTTTGACTAGTATTCTTCAGAGCCTAAAAATCGCACAGGGCTCTTGTTATATAGAGGATCTTTGAGTAGTGTTTTTAAATTCTTAAAATCACAGAGGACTTCTTTTTAATACAGGATCTTAAACTCGTGTTTTTACCATAAGTCCTAAAAATGCAGAGCGCTCTGTCGTATAGAGGGCCTTTGACTCGTGATTTTGCCACAGGTCCTAAAAATGCAGAGCACTCCGTCATATAAAGGATCTTTGACTAGTGTTCTTAATATCCTTAAAAAATCACACAGGGCTCCTGTCAGAGAGGATCTTTGACTAGTGTTTTTGCCATAGGTCCTTAAAACACAGAGCACTCTGTTCTACAGAAGATCTTTGACTAGTGTTCTTGAGATCCTTAAAATCACACAGGGCTCCTGTATATACAGGATCTTTGACTAGTCTTTTTCCCAGCGGTCCTAAAAACACAGAGCAATTTGTCTTGTAGAGGATCTATCCTTAAAAATCACACAGGGCTCCTGTCATAGAGGATCTTTGACTATTGTTTTTTGGATCCTTAAAATCCCAGCGGACTCCTGTTTAATACAGGATCTTTGACTCGTGTTTTTGCCATAGGTCCTAAAAACACAGAACGCTCCACATATAGAAGATTTTTGACTAGTGTTTTTAAGATCCTTAAAAATCACACAGGACAGGGCTCCTGTCATATAGAGGATCTTTGACTAGTGTTTTTCCCAGCGGTCTTAAAAACGCAGAGCATTCCGTTGTATAGAGGACCTTTGACTTGTGTTTTTGCCATAGGTCCTAAAAACGCAAATCGCTTCGTCATATAGAGGATGTATCCTTAAAAATCACACAGGGCTCCTGTCATATAGAGGATCTTTGACAAGTGTGTTTTAGATCCTTAAAATCACAGAGGACTGCTGTTTAATACAAGATCTTTGACTCGTGTTTTTGCCACTGGTCTTAAAAACGCAGAGAGCTCCGTTATATAGAGGGTCTTTGACTAGTGTTCTATAGATCCTTAAAATCACACAGGGCTCTTTTCATGGAGATAATCTTTGACCAGCGTTTTTGCAGTAGGTCTCTGAAAACAGTAGAACCCTTTGGTTATATAGAAGATCTTTGGCTAGTGTTTTTGCCAGGGGTCCCAAAAACGCAAAAGCGCTCTGTTATATGGAGGATCGTTGGCTAATGTTTGCAGTAGGTCCTAAGAACGCAGAGTGCTTCGTCGTGTAGAGGTTCTTTGACAGGTGTTTTTGCCATAGGTCCTAAAAATGCGGCGCGCTCTGTCATAGAGAATATTTGACTAAGGTAATTTTTTTAGGTCCTTAAAATCACAGAAGAATCCTGTTTATATAGAGAATCTTTGACTAGTGTTTGCTGTAGGTCCTAAAAACGCAGTGCGCTGTGTCATAAGGAGGATCTTTGACTAGTGTTTTTTAGATTCTTAAAATCACACAGGGCTCCTGTTATGTAGAGGATCTTTGACTAGTGTTTGCTGTAGGTCCTACAAACGCAGCACGCTCTGTCATTTAGAAGATCTTTGATTAGTGTTTTTTAGATTCTTAAAATCACACAGAGCTCCTGTTATGTAGAGAATCTTTGACTGACGTTTTTGGAGTCAGTCTCTGAAAACAGTAGAATTCTCAGTTATATAGAGGATCTTTGACTAGTGTTTTTGCCAGAGGTCTTAAAAACGCAGAGTGCTCTGCCATAGAGGATCTTTGACTAAAACTTTTTAGGTCTTTAAAATCACAGAGGAAGCCTGTTATACAGAGGACTTTTGACTAGTGTTTGCAGTAGGCCCTAAAAACTCAGCGCACTCTGTCACATAGAGGATCTTCGACTAGTGTTTTTTAGATTCTTAAAATCACACAGGGCTTCTTTCATGGAGAGAATCTTTGACTAGCGTTTTTGCAGTAGGTCATTGAAAACAGTAGAACCCTTGGTCATATAGAGGATCTTCGGCTAGTGTTTTTGCCAGAGGTCCCAAAAACGCAAAGTGCTCTGTTATATAGAGAATCTTTGACTGGTGTTTTTAGATTCCTAAAATCACACAGGACTCCTGTTACATAGAGGATCTTTGACTCACGTTTTTGCAGTAGGTCCTCGAAACGCGGAACACTCTTTTATACACAGGATCTTTGACTAGTGTCCTTAAAATCACACAGGGTTCCTGTCATATAGAGGTATGTTGACTGGAATTTTTTGTAGTAGGTCTCTGAAATCAGTAGAATGCTCAGTCATATGGAGGATCTTTGACGCAGAGGGTGCGATCATATATATGATCTTTGACTAATTTTTTTTAGGTCCTTAAAATCACAGAGGACTCCTGTTATATAGAGGATCTTTGACTAGTGTATGCAGTAGACCCTAAAAACGCAGAGCGCTCTGTCGTGTAAAAGATCTATGACTGGCGTTTTTGCGTTAGGTCTCTGAAAACAGAAGAATGCTCGGCTATATAGAGGATCTTTTCTCATGCTTATTAGATCTTTAAAATCACAGAAGGCTCCTGTCACGTAAAGGATCTTTGACTGGCATTTGTAGGTCCTAAGCATGGCAGAGTGCTCTGTTTTATAGAGGATCTTTAACTAAGTTTTATATAGAGAATATTTGACTAGTGTTTTGCCATAGGTCGTAAAAACGCAGAGCGCAATGTCATATAGAGGATCTTTGACTAACATTTTTAGGTCCTTAGAATCCAGTTGGGCTCCTGTAATATAGAGGAACTTTGACCAGTGCTTTACAAGCGTTCCGCCCCTCCCTTTTTAATGAATGATCAATTAAATTAGGTAACGTCCTCGTTTATGCAAAACAAAGACAACCAATTCCATCCAAGTCAATTTTCCAACACAGTCGGGTCATACAAATTAGTTCCACCAAGTTTATGTGGAAACAAATTGAAAAGTTAAACTGCCTTTTCGCATTTCTGCTATTTTTACGCTTTATTAAAGTTAAAACGTTGACAAATACGAGTAGTCAAATTGTTTTTCTCGCAATAATAATAATGTATACATACTGATTAATTTATTTTGACCGCACATTCTTTTATCATAACGCTGTAAATGTTTAATTTTAAGCAGTACATCATTTTAGAGGGGACAGACCAGTAGCAATGTAATATACTGTGATTTAACTTAATTAATTAACATTCCTTACTTAGTTAAATGCCCAAATTAGTTGTGAAAGAGAAATGCAATGCATTTTTTCTGAGAGTAACAGGTTTTAATATGTAGTATTAACTTATTTTTAAGCTTGTATGTTTTTTTATTGATTAATTAATTTTAATTGTTATTATGCAGTATGTTTCTGAAAACAATTGTCATAAAACAACAATACTTTAATCAACTTTTTCGTACTTGTATTTAAACATTTTAAACTTTTGTTTTTGTTCTTGTTCTTTTATGACATTAAAAAGCAAAATTGACAAATGCTTACTTAACCCCTCAGAGGCTTAATTTTATTTTATTATTTCTTATAGAAGTTGGTTTATTTTTACACCTAAACGTGTCAAAGCGTTACAATAGTACCAATTTACATATGGACAAATGAACAGATCATTTTTATTTCCAGTGCATCCCAAGGGGAGAATGTTAAACATCTCTGTAGAAAAATGGACGTTTGTGGGGTTGCACTTTCAATAAAGGGAAAATATTGTGAATTTGATTATTTGAAATAAATGCAAATGAATAATGAGGTTTTCTTCAAAGGTGTAACTATTTAATTTAATTATTAACTACAATTATTATTATGCAGAAGGTAATTGTGAAAAAAATGTCATAAAACAAGAATAATGTAATTAACTTTTTTTAATCGGTATTCATAGTTTTATTTTCATAAGGTAAATCTAATAAAAATGCCGATAAATAAACTTTTTAAAACTTGTATTTATAGTTTGAATCCCTTAGAGGATTTTTTAAATGTTTTTTTTCTATATATAGAAGTGAGCTTATTTTCATACTTAAACATGTCAAAGTGTTACTATTATACCAATTAACATGTGGACAATGGAACAGATCAGTTCTATTTCCAAGTGGGAAAATGTTATGTAACGCCGTAAAAAATGGACGTTTGTGGGGTTACACTGTCAATAATGAGAGGATATTGTGAATTTGATTATGCGAAAAGGTGGTAATTATTCATGTTTGCATAACGAGGTTGTCTTCAAAGGTGTAACCTTTTTTTTAAATTTATTAATTATAATTATTATTATACAGAAGGTACATCTGGAAAAAATATTAAACAAGAAGAATCAAAGAAACATTGTTTATTTGTATTGTTTTTAAACTTTTTTTTCCTTTCTTGTATGACATTAAAGAGCGAAATTGACGGAAGCTCACTTTACCCCACAGAGGTTTTGTTTTTTTCAAAAATGTTCTTAGAAATTTGCATATTTTTGTACTTACTCACTAGCACCAATTAACATGTGGACAATGGAACAGATCAGTTCTATTTCCAAGTGGGAAATGTTATGTAACTCCGTAAAATAAAATGGGACGTTTGTGGGGTTACACTGTCAACAATGTGAGGATATTGTGAATTTAATTATGTGAAATATTGCATAATGAGGTTGATATACAGTAAATATAAAACAAGAAGAATCAAATGAACATCGTTTACTTGTATTGTATTTTTTTTCAGAAGGTAATTCTGAAAAAAAAGCCATAAAACAAAAAGAATGAAATTAACTTTTTAAAGTTATATTTATAGTTTTAAAAAAAATTTTTTGTATGACGTTAAAAATAGAAATTGACGGAAGCTCACTTTAGAGAGGGTTTTATTTCCTAAAATGTTCATATATATATACTTGAAAATGTCACTAGCACCAATTTACACGTGGACAATGGAACAGATAATTTCTATTTTTTTATTTTATTTTTTTAAATTAATTAATTAATTAATTAATTAATTTTTTTTTATTTTTTATTTGCTTACCAAGTGGGAAATGTTACGTAACTCCGTGAAAAAAAATTGGACGTTTGTGGGGTTACACTGTCAATAATGTGAGGATATTGTGAATTTAATTATGTGAAATATTGCTAATTATTCATATTTGCATAATGAGGTTGACATACAGTAAATATAAAACAAGAAGAATCAAATGAACATCTGAAAAAAAAAGTCATAAAACAAAAAGAATGAAATTAACTTTTTAAAGTTATATTTATAGTTTTTTAACTTTTTTTTGTATGACATTAAAAATCGAAATTGACGGAAGCTCACTTTAGAGAGGGTTTTATTTCCTAAAATGTTCATATATATACTTAAAAATGTCACTAGCACCAATTTACATGTGGACAATGGAACAGATAATTTTTTTATTTTATTTTATATTTTTTTATTAATTAATTAATTTTTTTTTAAATTTTTTTTATTTGCTTACCAAGTGGGAAATGTTATGTAACTCCGTAAAAAAAATTTGACGTTTGTGGGTTTACACTGTCAACAATGTGAGGATATTGTGAATTTAATTATGCGAAATATTGCTAATTATTCATGTTTGCATAATGAGGTTGACATACAGTAAATATAAAACAAGAAGAATCCAATGAACATCTGAAAAAAAAGTCATAAAACAAAAAGAATGAAATTAACTTTTTAAAGTTATATTTATAATTTTTTAACTTTTTTTTTTGTATGACGTTAAAAATCGAAATTGACGAAATTGATTTTAATGTATTTATTATTTTTATTATTTACTTATTTTTATTTTATTTTATTTTTTAAATTTTATTTTTTATTTTATTTTATTTTTTATTTTTTTAATCTTATTATTTATTTGTGTGTGGCGTCGCGCGGGTCTCACTTCCTGTTGGATGGGGTCCGTGCCCGTGTGGCCCGACCTTGCGCTGTGGGGTCTCTGTTGGTGACTTGGTGTGGTGGCGGCGCAGCCCCCGTGTCTGGTCTGGATGCTGTGTCTCGGTTGTTTGGGCGGTGGTGTGTTTGTGCGGGTTTGGGTTGGGGTGGGGGGCCTTTTGGTTGGGGGGGTTGTTGGTGTCTCTTGTTTGCGTGTTGGCGTTCGGGCTGACCGGCGGGCTGGCGCCGGCTGGTCTCCGTGGCCCTGGTGGCGTGTGGTTGCTGGTCGCAGTTTTTTTTTGATCGCTTTCATTTGATTGGCTGGTGCTGGCTGTCTGGGGTTATTGCGGCTGCTGTTTCTGTTGCCGTTTGTTTGTGGTGTGGGCGCCCGTGGCTGCTGGGTCTGGTGCAGGGGTGTGGCTGATGTTGTGACTGATGGCAGCGCGCGCGCGTGATGGCTGTCGGGGCTGACGAACTGTGTATATGTATGTATATGTGTGTGTATGTATGTATGTTTATATATGTGTATGTGTACATATGTGTATGTATATGTATATATGTGTATGTGTGGGTATGTATACGTGTATGTGTGTATGTGTATGTATGTATGTATGTATATTTCTGGGGGTACGCTCTGGGCCTGCCTGTCAGACGGGGGTCGACGCCTCAGGCTACTGCATCCGAACTGCGTGTCTGGAGCTCCTGGGTCCCGCTGTCCATCCCTTCCGGGTGCCCGTCTTGGTTGGGGCCTGTTGGGCCTAGTCCCTGCGTCTATTGTGGTAGCTTGGTGCTGCAAGGTATTCCGAGGTGCTGCGAGTCGGCCAGTTGCTGGGGTAGTGACCTTGTTTGTCAGCATGTCTGTGATCTTCTTTTAATTCTTTTTTTTTTAATTAATTAATTAATTAATTAATTTATTTATTTATTTTTTAATATATTTTATTAATATTATTTTTTAATTTTCCCCTCCCTCAGGGGGGGGGGGCTCGGCGGGGCGGTTGCTGGTTGTTCCATCTCCATCGTTGGGGTCCCTGCGGGTGGGGTGGGTGGTTCCCGTGGCCCTGTGCCTGGGTGGTCCTGCGGCGGCCGGTTTGGGTGGGGTGGCCGGGGGCTGGCCTCGCCGCGCTCTCCGGGGGTGGGGGGTGGGCTCGTGGGGGCCCGGTTGCCGGTGGGGCGGGGGCGGTCTTCCCGTCCGGTTGCGGGGAGTCTCTGGGTCCCTCGGGCGGGGCGTCTCGCCTTTCTGCCCGTGTGGGGTGTGGTCTCTCGCTGGCTTGGGGTCTGGCTGTCCCCTGCTTTTCTCGTGCCCTGTCCTCTGCCGGGTGCGTCTGTCTGCGGCCTGCTGCTGGCCCTTGTGGGCGGTACGGTGGGTCGGGCTCTGGGGTTCCTGTCGCTGGCCGGCTTGGCTGCGTGGGGGCGGTGGTCCCTGGTTCCCTGGGCACCACGCCTCCTGTTTGTGGGTTGGGCTCTCGGGGGTGATGGGGCCGTGCTCTGGCTCCCACGCACTCTGGGAGTCGAATGTATTGTACATGCAAATTCACATATGCTCACATACGTACATAGGTACCTACGCTCCCACATACATACACAAATACAGTACATATTTACCTACCTAATGTTCGTACATCCACACGCACATTCAATATACAAACATACACATACACATACTGTACATATACATTCACTGTACAAACACATATACACATTCTGTACATATACATTCATTGTACAAACACATATACACATTCTGTACATATACAAGTACATATGCATACTTACACTCATGCACATAATCACGTTTCATCAAACATATATTAACGTTGTTGCCCTAGGGTAAACTGGGTGTAACACATGGCACACTGACAAAGC
This sequence comes from Nerophis lumbriciformis, assembly GCF_033978685.3. Taxonomy (NCBI): domain Eukaryota; kingdom Metazoa; phylum Chordata; class Actinopteri; order Syngnathiformes; family Syngnathidae; genus Nerophis; species Nerophis lumbriciformis. Next base: position 57,953,082 of record NC_084549.2, on the reverse strand, counting down.
TTAACCTATTGTGACTATAACAATCTACAAGGTTAATGTAGGTTGCTTCTCTTTCTCCCCCTCCATTTTTCTGCATTCTTTCGTATCTCAAGTTATCATTACGTATATGTATTGTTGCATTTAAACAACTGTATTGTTGATAATAAAGGTAAATTATTGGTATTGTTCATTATCAATAGCGCTATTTCTATTGGTATTTGTATTGATCCATTTGTAGTGTAATAATGCTCATTGTTATTTCTGTATTATTTTTTATTTTTCGCTAACTGCTTATTTGCTATTACTTTTACCATCATATTTGTACATGTCATATTTGCTGATGTTGCTCTATTGTTGTTGTTGTTGTTGTTTGCTGTTGTTGTTTTTGTCTCTCTGTCTAATCCCCCTCTTGTCCCCACAATTTCCCCCTCTGTCTTCTTTTTTTTTCTCTTTCTATCCCCTCCTGCTCCGGCCCGGCTGCACTAAATGATAATATAAATACATTTAATAAAGTCAAATACAAATAAGGCAACAAGAGAAGTATCCTACACTTCTCTTTTGTAAAGTAAATCTGAACAGCCGACATGGGCATCTACATCAACT